>NC_048273.1:23554048-23854048 GCF_009762535.1 Notolabrus celidotus | reverse complement strand
AAACTATATAAAGCTGTGTTCACACATGTGCCAAACTTAGGAAAATTTCCCAACATTACAAGGGAACGCGGCGTTTGTGAACGCAAACAGTAAAATCAGATTTTCACCCAAACTCTACAAAGGATTTTTCCTGCAAGTCTCCACTGCAAAACCCGAAGAACAACACAAAACAGAAAGAGTTAAAACATCCGGGGTTGAAGAAGGAGAATTGTTTTCAAGAGGAATACAAGAAGATGTTTGCATATCCATGTTTTTACACATAGCACTGGCATAAATGCAAAAACTTTCATTATAGTGTAGATCTCTTCGTCCAACATGTTGACAACTTTCCACTGTGGCTTTCACAGTGTGCTTTCACCCCTCATGACTGACAGGGGAGACTTGATGCTGGCAGAGCATGTGAAAGAGGCTCATGACAATGTTTGTTTTTCCAATCTGCATTATTTTTTTGAGCATCATGATACAACATGCCTGACTCTGGGAGCTATTTCTGAGGTCACAAAAACAGTTTTTATTTTTAGGGTGATTATACAAAAGAAAAACATACTTATTTAAATTTTATATTCCATATCTGCCAATCATTACTGCAACTCTGCCACATAGGTCCTTTGACTTCAACAGTACTCGAAACATTGAAGTGAAAATGTTGAGATGATAGCGCCACATTAAAATATCAGTCGAAGTTACAACTCGCGGATCTCTTTAGTAGCTAAAGGTTTTTTGAAAGTTACTTTTAATGGACGTTTAGTAGCTTTGAAGTGAGTTTATGTAACTCCTGTTCTTAATAGAAATAATAGATATCACCTGAATAAAGAGGAATATCTCTTTAGGTACCTGTTTCATACACACTTTGAACAACAGTCTGACCATTAAGCTGCAAAAAACAGCACTTTAAGTGGACGTTTTGTCAATTTCAGTGCATTTTGTCTTCTGCAGTACCTACCTAACTTTTTGTAGCTATTGATTGAGGTAGTGATTGAGGCCCCAGTACTTGTTAAACAGGGCTTAGGGTTATACATGTTGGGATTCCCTTGCAATGGAGATCTTAGAGAGTCTTCCAGACCGCTCCAAAGCTAATTGGGAAAGAAACAATTCCTGCTTGTGTTATTTCCCACGTGGAAATAGCAGCAGTCACTATAATTAGCCAGTATTGAAAGTGTTTGTTATGCCAGAAGTGCAAACTAATATAACACCATCGCCATTTCCATTATTACCAGCAGCTCAAATCCCAGTCTAATAAAGAAATAGCACTCAAACATTAACAAATTACAATCTGCTCTTCAAGAGTCAAATTGTTTTAACACCCTAATATATCCCCACCCACTCACTCACTCACTCACTCACTCACTCACTCACTCACTCACTCACTCACTCACTCACTCACTCACACACACAAACACACACACACACGCACGCACACGCACACACACACACACACACACACATACACACACACACACACACACACACACACACACACACACACACACACACACACACAAGAAAAGTGTATTAATATCTTTTCATAGACCTGGGCCCTACCACATTTACTCTGTCTGGGTGTTAGGATGATCGAATCCCCCAGACAAATCACTGAGCGATAACTGAGGCCTCAGCAGGTCTCTGTGAGAAGCCATCCATTGATATTAATGGCCTGGTGCTTTACCAGCCTGTGCTGATTGGTTAAGTTTATTCAGGCATTAGTTAGAGGGGCAATCAATAAGATTTAACATGCGTTTTGACTCCAGAGGGCCTGGTGTGTACGATGTGAGGGGGAGAACTGGAGTTGGAGGATGGGATGAGGAAGATGAAGGTTGAAGGAAAATGAAAAGGAGAAGACTTAAGAGCAAGAAGAGCTGGAACAGGAAGGTTCAAGATAAACGTCAAACTGGAAAAAGATCAAGGAGGAAGAGAAGCTGGAGGGAGGAAGGTCAAGAGCAGAAATGAGGAAGGACGAGTTGGGGTTGAGGTGAAAGAAGGAGGACAGAAAGAGCGTCTCTCACGCAGGCGTGTTATCTGTTGTTTTGTCTACAGAGTTGGATTTGTTGATTTGTAAACTCATGTTATTTTGTGTTGGACATCTCAGCATCTTTGTTATCTGTGACTGAGTGACATTATTCCCTTTTCCCAGAAACAGCTGACCATGAGACGTCACGCACATTTAGGGCAATCACATCACCATTGCCCAAACACTTATTGTTCTGATACAATGCTGTGAGCTGAGCCAGGATCACTTTGCAAAGTTTATCTTACAGTATATAACTTCTATGATAACGCATGACATGAGAGAGAGAGAGACAGAGAGAGAGAGAGTCAGAGAGAGAGAGAGAGAGAGAGAGAGAGATTTAAAAAAATCAGTTCTTCACAGCAGAAATTAACATGTTTACAGCCTGGTTAAGAAATAAGCAGTTTTGGTCTGATTAGCTAAATTCTCTTACCACACACACTGTACAGGGGGGGATTTTTATTATAACTTGTTTTTTTGTTTTTTTTTGTAAATAAAAAACCCTACAATTTTTGCCTTAAATAAAGGCAACAAATGATTGACGACTCGAAACTGTGCCCATTTATTATACAGTTCACAGTATGGACTGTCCAAAGAGAGATGTTTGTACCACTCAGCTTTGTCAGGCCTTCTTCTTTATGGAACATTTTTTAGAATGATCAACTCTGATCTTGATTTCCCACATAATGTTTCAAACCTTTCCACTGGATAAATGATTTCTAACATTTCCCCTCTCTCCTCCTCCCTCTGTCTTTTGTCCCCTTAGATCCGGTCTCTGTAGACCTGGACCCGTACGATATGGTTTCTCTCAGTGATGCTCTCACAGGTTTCCTGCAGGACCTGCCAGTCCCCATCATCCCGGCAGCAATCTACAGTGAGCTAGTCTACACTGCTCAAGGTACAGTGTAGTAAAACCTCTTCCTCTTGTTTTGACTGCCAATTAAAGTTCTATTTAGAGGTACCTTTTGTAGCACACTGTCTTTAATGTACCTTTAAGCATCTTGTGTTACCTAGTTTTATGTTAACAAGGTACAATTTTCTTTGTACGTTTTGCAGGAACCTTCAAGTGTTTCTTTTTTGGAGGTGACCTTTTGGAGCTTGTTTTTAACACACCGTAAACATTTATTTTGAGGTACCCTGTATCACTAGACACAGGTTGTTTTTTTAATTGTGGTAATAAAAAAAGAAAATAGCAACAGCTATAAAGTAGGACAACTCCGGTTCAGCTTAGTGTTCCTGAAGCTAAATCTGACATGTGGTGTTCGTCTAAACTTAGACAACATTGCTAAAGAGGGTATTATGGGTAGCGAGTACAAGATGTCAACATTTCAAGCCCTTTGGCTGATGCACTGTCTGATATCCTGAGGTGTCTAGTCATTGATAACCAAAAATACTCTCCATTAATGTTCCCACTGGGAGTGTCTTTTTTTAAATCAAAGACCCAGTTGGGAGCATTTATGAAGTGTTACTCTTGGATTATTCAGAGTGACAGGGACACTCATGGTAAGATTTACTGCTGTGTATCTCTGCTTTGTTGTAAGAGGGTCTTTTTTTTACTCTTGAGTATTTTCATTGTACTGAGCATACCATTTCTGGCACATTTGAAAGTAATTATGAATAACATCCAAACTTGCATGGTAAAAGTTATATTTTTTGGTAAAAACTTAAAGAAAAGAAAAGTAACAACACAACTACGACCCACATAAAATGTTGGATACAGAGTTATCCTGTGGCTTTAAGCAGCATTTCATGGCTGGTGACTGGTGTGAGTTCAGCCCTACAGCTGCCTCAGCAGTCATGTGCTCCCTGCTCTCACACACTGCAGGTTTAAACTCTGCAGCTCAATCTGGGCTCAGGATGGGTTTTTTAGCCTCTGTCACTTGGCATGAACGTTGACACTTGTCACACCTGACAGATTTCTGCCATATCTGGATGCAAAGACGACAAGGCTGTACCCTCTTGTCAGCATCAAATTTCTTCTAATCTCCTGACAGCTTCTGGATTATATAAAAACAAACTCAGAGCTGAAAACGTGGCCCCCAGCCAACTTCTCTGTCTTTTCTCATTTTCTGTCCAACTGACCTGCCTGTTCACCCTTTCACCTGCCGCCCATCTCTCCCAGCAGGCACTCCTCTCTCCGGCTTTTAGGGACTCTAACACCCTTATCCATTTTTAATAAGCCCTACCTGTACATTTGGTGTTTCGTGCATTGCGTAGGCGGTGTGCGTGCCTGTGTGTGGAAATGAAAGGAAGTCAAAGAGAGACAGACACATAGAGAGATGAGTTTGTATAAGAATGTGCACACGAGCGGGAATTTGTCAAGAATGAAGCACTGTCTGCAGGAAGTTCCTCACAGCTTCCATGCAACCTCCTCCAAAAATATTCCTTGACTAAGCTCCTCAACATGAACTCCAAGTGAAAACCCCCTCAATTATGTAAGTGCTTTTTTCTCTCTCTTGGTTCTCATCCCGTTAAGTGACAGCCCTTTTTTATTTTACTTATTCATGGAAACATTTTAAGTCAGGTAAACCACTTTAAAAGGATTCATCAAGTATTTCATGCAGGTCATCCAAAGTCAAACCCGTTGAAATTGAACTTCTCAGTTTGGAGGGGGGACACTTGAAGACTGAGGGTGATTCCTCCTGTGAAATCAGAGGGAATAAGAAAACAGTTTTTTAGGTCTTAAGCATATCATTAGCACTGTAGGGATAAGTCGTGCAATAATATTGCAATAACCCTCAAAAATAAACCTTTCGCTCGAGGGATGAGTCATGGGAATTTGGTCTGTTCCTTTTCTTTTAGCCGCCTCTTGGTCTGTATTTGACTGGCCTTCATGTCTGCAGGTTTCACTGGATGTGCTTATGAGTGGAAGAATAGCTCCACTTCTACAGCAAACCATAAACAAGTTCAACAAGGCTTCAATTCTGGCTTGTTGAGTCTGTATTAGGGAGCCATGATGTATCTGGTCAGTTCAGGTTTTGTATTGATCCCCATTGGGAGGAAATTATTTTGTTACAGCAGCTTAAAACAATTGAGAGGAATCGACAATGCACTTACAGTGTTAAAATATAACTATATTGGTTGCAACAAAGGGACTTTTTATTAGTCATTATGGTGTGGATGGTTTTTACTGTCTCAGAAGATAACAGGATTGCAATTAGCAAAACAAGTACTGCAAGTATTTAGAAAGGAGGACATACAGTAAGTCCATAAGTTTTAACACAACTGATCTTAGAGGTAAGCCTAAAGTCCTCATCACTATAAAGTAATACGAAGTAGCAGAAGCCACAGCTAGCTAGCAGTAGAACCAATAATCATCAAGTGCTGTCATGCCAATCCAGGCAATTGAGAGCTGCAGAAAGTTTATCAGGAATGACCCAAAGCTAAAGCATTTAAGGACAAAATCAGTGAGTTAACAGCTCTTGATGAGCCACCTGTTTCCAGGTAGAAGACCAGGGATTCCTGCAGCTAATGGCGTATTTAGAATATTATTAGAGTCCCCTCTAATTTGCAGATGTATCCTTATCTGCCCTGTATGATTTGATGTCTACACACATTCACAGTCTGATCATCGACATTATTATATATCTTATTGGAATCGACCATTAGAAGCATGTTATTAATGGTTGTTGATACTGGCTCAGATACATCCATATCATGCATCCCTAATGCTTTTATTTGTCCTCAGACGTAATAACTTCCCTCTTCTTTATTCTGTGTTACTTTGAGACGTTTTGCCAAACGCTGGTTTGTAAACCCACATTTTGAAGCCTTGGGTCAGACAGTTTGGCTGTTACTGTCTTGTTATTTTGGAGGATGGGATAAACTACTTAAATTAGTAACAGTAAACAGTACCCAAACAGGAAGATGACATCATCTACATAGAAATGTTTTGGCATTATTTGCCAATTCTTTGGATGGTATTTTTCATTATTACATAACACTGAACACACTTTGCTCTGTAGAGGATCTTTAGTCTTCGCTATTATACACATATGGAAGGACTTATTAAAACTTGCCCGAGTTATAAAACACAAAGAGAGTCTCTGTCTGTCCTATCTCAGTCTAATCCCTGAGATTTTAGATGCTGTAAGAGAAAAAAATCCCCTCTGATTATTTTTATTTGTAACTTTTCCTGCGGCTGTCCTGCTTTCTGGGAGACAAGTCATACTCTCATCTGTTTGATCTGAGTCCATTTTTCCAGTCATCTTTGGAAATCCCCATGCACTGTTAGAAACAGAGATAAAACGCCTGGAGCTGGAGAGAATTTTTAAATACCTTCCTAAGCCTACTGACCCAGTGTGAAAGGGATGTGTTGGTAAAGATAAATACAAAGCCTTTTTGTTAACTCTTGCTGCAATGTGTGTTTTTAGAAGCTATACTGTATCTTAAACTCAGGACTGATGTGCATCACTACAGAGAGAAACTCCATTCACCCGTAAACATTTCAATTTAGTTTTTATTTTAGAGCAAATCTTCAAACCTATGTTTGGAGGATAACTACCAAAACAAAAATCCCTGTGTTCAACAGTCGGCTACAATAGTTCCGTGATACCTCTATCTTCTTCAACATTTTAACAACAATCAGCTTTTACTTATCTTCATTTTTATGATTTACCCCCAAAAATCTTAATTTTCTAAATTCAAGCCACACTTCAAACCTCATCCTCATCTATCATCCGTCTTTGGTCTCTCCATCACAAATTTTTAGAATACAATCACACCTCCTCCTCTTCCTCCTCTCTGACCTGACTTCTGCCCTACTGCCCATTTTTTATCCTCCGCCCTGTTTCTTCTCGTTGATTAGTTTTGCGAGGGTTAGTTAAGCTTAATGGTCTCACTGAGGTCATTGTCTGAGGCCAGCTGGCTGAGTCTGACTGACCACTGTCCATCTGGACCTTTAGAGGAGTGAGGCCATGCTGCAACCTCTGGGGCTAAAAATTAGGCCGTATTGGGGAAAGACACTAGAAATCTCTTAAATGGCCACCTGAGACTTGTAGCAACTGTGAGTAATTCCCCATGCAGCCCAAGTTAGTACTCAAATTTACAGAAATAAACATGTCGGCAGCCTGGAATAAGAAGGATTTGGTCTCTTTAGCTAATTTTCCCACAGAGAAGAACGGTAAAGAGGGGCGTTCAGAAAACATATCCTTAGTATTTTCCCTTCTCTTCGAATATGGTCTCTTCTGGTTTGAAAAGATTTTTAACTATCAGATCTTCAAACCTTGGGTTTTGAAATCCTCAAACTAATTGGTGATGCCACAGCCACCCATACATATTCTAACTTGAATATTCAGAGCCTGTATCCATTGACTGTTTGTTTCACAGGCAGCGCCTGTGACCTCAATTTGGTTGCGCTCCATCTTCCCTCAGAAGTGACCATGAAGTCTGTTTATGCTCCATATTTGCTTCTTTTCAATAGAATATTTCACTTTAAATGTAAGAGCAGTTGAATAAATTGTGTCATATGATTAGCTAATAGACTGTATAAAACATGGACATAGCCTCAGTGGTTGCTGAAGCAGAGTTCTTAGGCCTGTCAGCGTTGGTTGCCATTTTGAAGATGGTGACTCAGCCTTAAGCCTGATTTATACTTCTGCATCGAATCAAAGTTGTGGCATATGTCGTAGGTCTATGTGGCCCATTTCCAACACAGAAGCCTAAGTGCGTAGCCTGATGTGCAACTCCTCCAAAATGTAAATACAAGTTGAAATGATGTGAACAGCAAGGCCTGTGATTGGTCTGCTGGGCGCCATTGTAATTCCTGCATTTATAGGACTTCCCGGATTGCATTTCATATCCTCCGACATCTCGCCTCTTTCTCCCTTTAATAATTACTGTATAATCAATGACAACTTTTATGTATAATACAGTCTGAGTCATTACAATAAAGCAAGAAGAAATGTAGTGAGACCGGAAACAGGCAACCCGACTGTCTTAGAGACCCCACTGTCCGTGAGTGTCTCAGCGGTGTATAGCAGAGCGATGGGGATACAATGACACAAATATGTAGTGCTTACATGAGCAATGACAACTACTTCGTAGGGTCAACGTACAAGTGTAAAAATACCAACGCTGAGGGTAAGTTTGCAATGAGGACATTAAGTGCTGAAATGTCTGAGCTGCATTGGTTTTGTGTTTGGGAAAGGTGGAGCCAGAATTCTGGTGACAGAATATGGCATTAATGAGCTCCTGCAGGTTGAACACATAACAGTTATTTTTTTTCCAATTTCTTGGCTTCCCTCAAAAGAAAGAGGTCTTGATCATGGTTCAAATATCATTCAAGATTATACTTCCATCCATCCATCTTCTTCCGCTTATCCGGGTCCGGGCCGCAGGGGCAGCAGCCTCAGCAGGGAAGCCCAGACACTCCTCTCCCTGGCCACTTCCACCAGCTCTTCTGGGAGGATACCAAGGCACTCCCAGGCCAGCTGAGAGACATAGTCTCACCAGCGTGTCCTGGGCCTTCCCCGTGGCCTC
The DNA here is from genome assembly GCF_009762535.1 of Notolabrus celidotus. Lineage (NCBI taxonomy): Eukaryota > Metazoa > Chordata > Actinopteri > Labriformes > Labridae > Notolabrus > Notolabrus celidotus. The sequence goes on along the minus strand of NC_048273.1, from coordinate 23,845,563 downwards.
CTCCCAGACAGGCATGCCCGAAACGTCTCTCCCCAGGGAGACGTCCGGGAGGCATCCTGACCAGATGTCTGAACCACCTCATCTGGCTCCTCTCGATACGGAGGAGCAGCGGCTCTACTTTGAGCCTCTGCCGGATGTCTGAGCGCCTAACCCTATCTCTAAGGCCGAGCCCAGCCACCCTGCGGAGAAAGCTCATTTTGGCCGCTTGTATTCGTGATCTTGTTCTTTTGGTCACTACCCACAGCTCGTGATCATAGGTGAGGGTTGGAATGTAGATTGACTGGTAAATTGAGAGCTTTGCCTTCTGGCTCAGCTCCCTCTTCACCACGACAGACCGGTACAGCGTCCGCATCACTGCAGACGCCGCCCCGATCCGTCTGTCAATCTTGCACTCCCTTTTCCCCTCCCTCGTGAACAAGACCCCGAGATACTTAAACTCCTCCGCCTGGGGCAAAAACTCCCCTCCAACCCGGAGAGGGCAAGCCACCCTTTTCCGACTGAGCACCATGGCCTCAGACTTGGAGGTGCTGATCCTCATCCCTGCTGCTTCACACTCAGCTGCAAACCATCCCAGTGCGAGCTCTGCAAAAAGCAGAGATGGAATCCCAAGGCCACCGAACTGGACACCCTCCGCCACTTAGCCGCGCCTAGAAATTCTGTCCATAAAAATTATGAACAGAACCGGTGACAAAGGGCAGCCCTGGCGGAGTCCAAACCCAACTGGGAACGAATTCGACTGACTGCCAGCAATGCGAACCAAACTCTGGCTCCGACAATACCGAGACTGAATGGCCCGTAGCAACAGGCCATCCACCCCATATTCCCGGAGCACCCCCCAAAGGATACCTCGGGGGACATGGTCCTAAGCCTTCTCCAGGTCCACAAAGCACATGTGGACTGGTTGGGCAAACTCCCATGCCCCCTCCAGCACCCTCCCAAGGGTGTAGAGCCCACCACCAAATGCCCCGGCTCCGGTTCCTTCTTGGAATGCATGCTGGTGGAATTGAGGAGATCCTCGAAATATTCCTTCCACCACCCGACTATACTCTCAGTCGAGGTCAGCAGCTCCCCATCCACACTGTAAACAGTGCGAACAAAGGGCCGCTTCCCCTTCCTAAGCCGTCGGACAGTTTGCCAGAATCTCTTTGAGGCCAACTGAAAGTCTTCCTCCAAGGCCTCACCAAACCTCTCCCACGCCCGAGCTTTCGGCTCGGCGACCACCCGGCTCGCAGATCGCTTGGCCTGCTGGTACCTGTCAGCTGCCTCCGGAGTCCCACAAACCAGCCACAACCTGTAGGACTCCTCCAGCTTGACGGCACCCTTCACCTCTGGTGTCCACCAGCAGGTTCTGGGATTACCACCACAACTAGCACCAGCAGCCTTGCGTCCTCAGCTCCGGACAGCTGCCTCGGCAATCTGTGTCCCCCGCCACCCCCGGAACGCGGTCAAAGCTGTGCCGGAGGTGAGAGTTGAAAACCAGCCTGACAGGGTCCTCCGCTAGACGTTCCCAGCAGACCCTCACTGTTCGTTTAGGTCTGCCAGGTCTGTCCGGCATCCTCCCCCGCCACCTGATCCAACTCACCACCAGGTGGTGATCAGTTGACAGCTCTGCTCCTCTCTTCACCCGAGTGTCCAGAACATACGGCCACAGATCAACCGATAAGACTACAAAGTCGATCAGCAATCTGGGACCTAGGGTGTCGTGGTGCCACGTGCGCTTATGAACACCCTTATGTTCGAACATGGTGTTCGTTACGGACAAACTGACTCGCACAGAAGTCCAGCAACTGAACACCGCTCAAGTTCAGATCAGGCAGGCCGTTCCTCACAATCACACCCCTCCAGGTCACGCTGTCATTGCCCACGTGGGCATTGAAGTCCCCCAGCAGGACAATGAAGTCCCCAGTTGGGGCACCTTCCAGCACCTGTCCCAAAGACTCCAAAAAGGGTGCATAAGCACAAACGGCAGTCAGGACCCGTTCCCCGACCCGAAAGTGCAGGGAAACAACCCTTTCGTCCACCTGGGAAAACTCCAACACACAGGCAGAGAGCTGGGGAACGGGATTATACTTATCAGATACAATTGCAGTTTTCCTGCTTGGTTCTGTCCTAATTCCATTCAAGATCAAAATTTGTGAATCAAACAAAAAGTATCTCCATGACTCTCCCGTTATGAAGCTATACTTTGCCCCAGTTCCATCCAACACCCTCCTCATCCTCGTCCCCCCATACACACAAACACACACACACACACACACACACACACTCTGTCAAGTTGTCCAGTCTCCCAGAGTCTCGCAGGGCCAGATGGATGGGCCAAGTTCCCTCTCTAGCCTTGACCTCTATTGACCAGCGGGGTCAACCCCAATCCATAATAACGGAGAGAGAAGTACTGTGTGTGTGTGTATGTGTGTGTATGATCAGTTGTGGTCAGACAGAGAGCAGTGACTTAAATGACCCCCATCAGGCTGCAGCAGATTGTCAGCCATCCATCTTCGCCCACCTGCCCACCCAAAGCACACACACACACACACACACACACACACACACACACACACACACACACACACACACACACACACACACACACAGACATGTTCTTAAACTTCTTTAAGTCTCTGATGCTCTCAGCCAGCACTTGAGGTAATCCTTTAAATGCTATACATTTTGAGCTGAAGCTGAAACTGTGATTTGTGTGCTCCTCATGCAATGGGACATTTCCAAGAGTCCTGATTTATGTAAGACATATCAAACAATTCACATATGGAAACGCGCAATGCAGCAGATACATGTGGCACTGCATATTTACACATTAAGAGGACCCCTATCAAATCATGTGTAGAGCATTTTTTTTTTAAAACAAAGTTAACCAAATTGCTTCACAGTCAAATAAAATAAGTTGTAAGACACAGAACATAAAACACTATAAGACAAAAAAAACACTTTAAAGAAAATCAAAAAGGTATTGAAACACCATTCACACACACAGAACAGTGCACACAGAAACACACACTAATGGTTATTAAACAAAGCTACTTGACTCCTCCCACTTCACCTCTTCACCTCTCTGCACTGTCAGTCTGACCTTTGACCTGCAGACACCAGCCCCCAAAATGGACAGGAAGGCACACACAGTGATATACGGTTAGAGCACATACACTTCTATTTTACAACCCAGCACATGAAACTAACCTTTAATTTATTAATGTTTCAGCTGTAGTCTTTTGGTGTTTTTCCTTCTGAGTCTCTTAGTCATTGGTAAGGTTTAATTTAAATGGAATAGCTTGAGTTTATGAAATATGACACAGGATTTCTATATGCTTTTAACAATTTAAAAATGCTCATGCAACTTTATCATAGTGTAATTTTGTCACCTTACCGGCCTTGAAACTTCAAAAAAATGACACAACAAGGTCCAGGCATGCATAATAGTCATTGAAAATGACATTTTACAGTTCTGTCAAAACTGCTCCTTTAAATACTTCAATACCTGACCTTTGTTGTTTTTGCAACTGACATCAGAGTCTCAATCTATGTCATAATCATTTTGCGCGTTCATTGATGGACTGCACAGTGGTTGCCTGGTTTGAACCCAGGAACCTTCCTGTGTGGAGTTTGTATGTTCTTCCCATGCATGAGTGGGTTCTCTCTGGCTTCCTCCCACATAGTCCAAAAACATGCTTGTTAGGTTAATTGGTGACTCTAAATTGCCCCTAGGTGTGAGTGTGTGCATGAATGATTGTTTGTCTCTACATGTTAGCATGTTAGCCCTGTGATGTCCAAGGCGTACCCTGCCTCTCGCCCAATGACAGCTCAGATAGGCTCCAGCGGCGACCCTGAATGGGATAAGCAGTAAAGATAATGGAATGAATGGATGGATGTTCATTGATGACCAAATATATGATTGTATATGATGTAAAATGCAGAAGGGGTGGCTTTTGGGATGCAGGAGGTCATTGTTTCAAGACTCTGTTTGAGCTGATCAAACATTTAAAAAAACAAAATAGTTCCAGTATAACTTACAGACTTAATTACTTTGACAGTGCCCAATGTAGAAAAATGGAACAATCAAGATACTCAAAACATGACATCACAGAAAGCAAAATTCCAAGAAAGAGCTAGTAGTCTTTTTATTTTTTTCATATTTTGGACTGTTGAAGAGTTTTGCAGCAATTTTTGTATTTTTTTATTTAAGACACATTGTCAATATTTTGTAACAATTATCATGGCACACTGACTTACATTACCTTTACTTTAGCAGCCTAAGTTACTTTGCCTAAGAACTTAAAGCTGCTGTGGCGACGTTGGAGTATGTGTTGATTTTGGTGCATGTGTAGCTAAAGCTCAACCTTTTTTCTATTTGCTGTTTTTTACATATACCTGTGTTATGTCAAACTTATCACTGATCAAGGATCTTCGAAAATATGACTTTTTTTAAAATTATGTTCTTTTAGCATGCTGATATCTAATGCCGACCTGACTGCAGAGGTATCAGATGTAAAAACAATTCTAAAAATGTATATAATTTTAATGCTTTTGTTTTTTTTCATTGTATAGGTTATACAGAGGGACACACATTAATTTCAGTATGTTTCATAACCAGAGAAAACTCCTCACAGGAAATTTAAGCATTTTAGAGTAGTTTAAAGTCATCACTTTAGGGAAAACCACCAACGTGAGCAGACTGATTTTTACAGAAATGTGGTTCAAGGTTTCTTTACGAGTTTACCATAATGTTCTGCTCCACGAAATACGTTAATGCTCAGTAGTAGCCTACACATATATGGTTCTTTAATGTATCTGCATTGTACAAAAATGTGTTCATTTACAATGGCCATAAATGAGGATGAAACAGGTGCAACCCAAATATTTCAACATTAACATATTAATATAATATTATAGTCATTATGGCCTTCAGAAAAATGTTTTTTTTGGTGGGAGGTGGGGTAGTGCACTAGGCCTCTGTGGCGCAGCCTAAGCTTTTGTCCTTAATGGCATTTTTTCCCCTTACATTACTTTTACTTTTATGCTTTAAGTAGTTTTGAAACCAGTACTTTTACACTTTTACTTGAGTAAAAAGCTTGAGTTGATACTTAAACTTCTACAGAAGTCTTTTAAAACTCTAGTATATATATTTTTACCTGAGTAATGAATGTCAATACTTTTGACACCTCTGCCAAAAAGGTAAATTTGTTGAACAGATGCTTTGTGACTATGTGCTCCCAATTATTGATTGACTCTGTCCAGTCACCTGGACAGATACTATATGTCTAAATCGAATTAATTGTAAGTCTAAGTGTTGAGATAAGTTAATCTATATGGCTAGATTTTAGTCATATGAGATGTAGTGAAAGTCAGAGAGCAGAAATAGATCTGGTGTCAAAAGGAATATGGAGCCCTTAAAGAGCTCCCCCCATCTTTCTCTGCTTCTCTCAGTTCACTCAGTCATCAGTCAGATACACAGTAAGTCTGTCTGTCAGTTCTGCAGCTCTCTGATGGCACTCTGTGTTATTGGGATCGATTTGAACACTTTAGTTCCCGCACAGAGGGCCAAATACACCGATAGCTCACACGGTAAATCAATACATATCAGCATTCAAACACCTGGATACATGTGACATGTACACATGTAGCTCTGCATCACACAAATCACTCAACAGTATCTTGCTTGCTTGCTTGCATGGGTGTGACACTGCTCATAAGCTCGAGACGGCAGGAAAGGCTTTCAATCCACAACAAGCTGGTTCTAATTTTTTATTCCCTCCACCTCATAAAGACCATTTCTTCCTTTTTTAGATTTTGACCTTTTTCCCTTATTTTGCTACACGAGCTGCAGTCTTTTTAAAACAAGGAAGAGAAGAAATAGGATGCTTTAGGTTTAAAGGAGAGGTTTAAGAGGTTATATACGTTTTTATTTTCTGATCATCCTCAGTGTGTCTAACACATTAAAGCTGTACTACCTATTGCATGGTTTGGGGTTGATCTGTTCATCGTAAATGTACTGGACTTGGACTGTTCTTAATCGTTTCTATATTCAACATCATTTAGGATCACAACGTTTTGTGCATCTTCATCAAAAATTCTGCTAAAAAATACAGACCCATTCTTTGTATTTCTTTAAATGTAAGACTCACCTTACTGTTATTTCTCTTTTTATCACAGTTAGAGATCCATATGTGTGAAAAAAATATTGACGCACAGCATCATTAATGTCATCTAATCATGCCTAAGCGGCATTCACTGTCTGTTCCTACATTAAAGCTCAATTATGTTTAAAGAGTATAGACTTTTGAGAACGGAATACCTCTGGTGACATTGTAGAAGGAAAAAAAAAACTTGTGGCCACTAAATTATAACTCGTGTTTAGAATAAATAACTTGTGGGAATAGATTATTTTTTCGAGGCCACAAGTTACTATTTGAAATTTCATATTTCATTGATTGAGCAAGGTTATGCACAGTGGTGCCCCCCCTCACTTTACACCATTCTGGGCAGTTAAAAACGCAAACTTCTGATACCTGCCTCCAGAGTGGACTCTTCGAAAAACTCCAGCTCTTCTGTCACGGTGTTACCAAATGTCTGTACACGAGTATAAGGACAGTAACAACAATGGTGCTTTACAGAGCTACTGAGTTAATGCTTCTTCAGAAAAGTGTACATTTGTTGCATTTACCATCATCTTGTTTGTTTGTACTAAGAGGGACACCTTTGCTCACTGGCGCATGGTGTTCTTCAGTTGTGGCTCATTACAAAGCTAAATCGCCAACAACCGGCCTGGCATGTACAGTCTAGTGTTTTCAGTCGTTATTACAGATCTGGTATAATTGTCCCAAAGTTTTCATCTAGCCACTGTTTTTTTTTTTAACGCATAGGAAAGACTTTTCCATTTTTAACCTACCCCCAAAGTCCAATGTTTCTGATTAGGGTGTGGGTGTATGCTTTGTGTTTGTTTGTGATTATAATTATATAGAATATCATGTATTTCACACAGCCAGGATAAACTTCAGTTATTCAGCTCTAACACATATATCCATTACAGCCTTGGAAGAAAGAAAGAAGACCTTTGAAATCTGATCAAATATTGCAGATGATCACAGATTTTGGTGAGGAAACTTTCAATATCCCACTCAATCTTAATGAGTTGACCTCTGACTCACTCTTCTGATATTAAACTTTGACTAGAGCTACAAAAACATCAGATCTAAGGAAATAAATGTACATGTGGAATTTCTGAAAGGGCAGATTCAGACAGAGATAAATGGACTCTATATGTCTGCGTCCAGCTCTCCCACTGAGTGACCCCCTCCCTTGTATACCCTGCACATAGCAGGCCCAGGCACAGCTGTTTTCTTGTTTGCAGCCTGTTTGCAGTGGTAAAAGTCCTGTGGTGAGCGAGTTCGTCAATACGTCTGCTTCTCTCCAAACACAGCCCATTGTCTGAACCCTGGCTCATACAAGAAAGGATTCATATTATCCCCTGCGCCGCCTCCCACTGTGTCATTTTTACAAGCATCCGTATATGAAGCCCCTGTGATTTTCCCCACCGCGTCTGTCAGGCTAGCTGGCTGGCAGCTGGCTGCTCGGCTGGCTCTGAATTCAAATCACTGATGTCCTGCCAAGGCCGAACATCTCCTCAAAGCCGGCGTGCAGTTTGGCTACATGCTCGGATGGATACTGATGGAGGTGCTGCACATCGGGCGGCACAGCAGGAACGTCTGCTCTGTGTTCAGTGTGTTCGAGTGAAATGGTGAAACATTCTTTAATGTGATACATGTTTATGCATGCAGCATCCATCCTGTCTGATCTACTTTCAGCAGGCTCTCAGACACACAGATGCATGCTCCTTTATCTCTCTTTTGTGAATCCTAGTCACATAATTGTGGAGAAGTTATCCTGACTTCTGCAAAACTGCTGAATTAAACTTTATTTATCGATAAAACCGGGGGCAACACTCGGCTTAGCTCTGTTAAAAATGGATAAACACACCTTTAAAGAAGCTGAAACCTGAGGTTAACCACAGGTAAAGCTTTGATCAGAAATGTAAGACTGAAAGGTGCCGGTTTTGGATCAGTTGGTGGAGCCGGGATCCCATGTAGGAGGTTGTAGTCCTCGTTGCACTGGCCATAGGATTGTCCCCTGGTCCTGACATGATTTTGTGCATGTCATTCCCCCTCTTTCTCCCCACATTTCATGTCCCAAGTTGTCCTATCAAGATAAAATCAAGATAAAGGTAAAAAGACCTGTAAAAACAGCTGCTCCTAAACAGTGTGTCCAAACAGCTTACAAGAGTCAGGTGTCTCATCACAGCATGTTCGCTCTCCACACTGCATCTCTCTACTTTAAACTTCTGGAAAGTCATGTGAACAAAGCACATTGCTGTCAGCTATGCACAAGACGGTATCAAGAGGTTTCCATGGCAGACTACATTTTCCCTTAGATTAAAAACTGTGACGGCCACCAGTGTTGCTGGGGTGGGGTGGGGTGGGGAGGGGGGTTAAGCGGGACTTCTAGTTTTGATGAAGTGGGAACAGTAATTTCTGGGCACACAAAGGAAGAAACTTTGGATAATAAGTAAAATATTCACTTGGTTTGATGATCTAAATGAACCTGGTGTTCTGTTTGTTTTTGTCCTCTAGAGAGTCAGAGTGTTGATGAGTGTGGAGAGAGGCTAAAGCAGATCCTGGAGTCTCCTAGCATCCCTCAGGCCAACCACCAGCTCCTGGTCCACCTCAGCAGACACCTGGCCAGGGTCAGCCAGCACAGCCAGACTTCTCCTCGGCTGCTGGGACAGGCCTTCACCGAGGCCATCTTCCAACACTCTGCTCTAAGGTACACAACCACCACCCTTCAAAATTCAGACATTAACAGATCTTTCCATTAACAGCTGTAAGTGGTGACAAAATCTAATCATGAAACACTGAGGAAGATTTAAACACAGCCTTTAACTTTGGTATAGGAGCCATAAAACATTCCAGATGGTAATATAAAGAATACTATTTAATCCAGTTTACCTCTCAGCATCTTCACCTCTACTCCATACATTATTTTCTTACATCAGGACTTTATGATGTGTATCACTGCTCACCTAATGGTGTCTTCATTTGTGTCTTTATCTATTTAAATTCCAGTCGGGTTTAATTTGTTCGGTTGTTAGTCACACTCTCCGTCTCTGAGGAACAGGCAGGTGATGATGCTCCCCTCAAGCAGTAAGCAGGAAAAATAGAGAAAACCTTTAGAGACAGAAGATGTATTCCCGTTTGTGTGAAGTGTTTTCCACACTCTGTAAATTTCCACATTAGTCATCAGAGAAACACAGGAGTCTCCTGCAGAGTGTAATTATGAAATAGGTTTATGTTAGCACTGCCAGCGTGAATCATTTCAGTGTTGCTTTTATGCCTCAGTCATTGCAATCAGGAAGACATCAGCACACAGAGGTTCCCCAAACTGTTCCAGAGTTTGAAATTGAACAGTTTCATGCTGGTGAATGTTCATCAGATTAATACTGAGTGTGTTTCAGAACATAACCTCTCCACCAGTGCAGTGAGTAACCAGATCAGGTACGATGACGTTAACCTGCAAGGACGACTGAATGCTGGTGGTGCTAGCTCTGCTAACCTTAGCCACACTCTGCAAACCAATTTGACATTATTTACCTGCAGACTCTGTGATCTCTCATTTAGCTGAGTTAAATGAATTGTGCCCAATTTTGACAGTTTTCTGAATGTTTAATGAAGAATATAAGATGATACAACTTTTTCCAGATGTATTTCAAGGAAAAAACAGTCTTACAATCGAGGTTATACATGGTAGCATGTTACAGCCATGACCGCCTTTTTCGCGGCTGCTATGTGAAGCAATCCACTGGAGCTCTCTAAATCATTTAGTGATTAAGGGCCTAAAATGCAAACAAAAATAAAGAAAAGTAAAATAGAATAGAATAGAATGGAATAAAACAAAATAGAATAGAATAACAAAAGAAATATGAAATGGAAAACAATAAAATAAAAGAGAAAAAAAGAAAATAAAGTAATATAATTTGGGTCAAATTTAACAATTTGTGGAATTCCCTCTCTTGTTGAATTAGTGGTACAAGAAATACAGCAGTTGAGGAGGGGATAAGGAAATTAATCTATCAATCAATCAATCAATCTTTATTTGTGTAGCGCCAAATCACAACAAACTCAACTTATCTTGAGACCTTTTTACAAACATTGGAGGTCTATCCCACTCTATGTCAAATCTATCAAGTTTTTTTATAAAAGAAAGAACTGTATTTTGTCCCATAAATAAATCTATAAATTCTGAGTTCTCAGCATGACAATCTTGAATGTTGGAATTACGAGAGGGAATTCCCACATGGCTGTGAAATGTGATTTACCCTCCAAGGCATTTCATATTCCGTTTTTGGCCTACAAACATTGATTGTTTCCACCACCTCTTCTGCAAAAGTCCAACAACATTCGGGTGGAGAGGGTATTCCCGTCTCATTCCCTGTTCATGAATCAGACGATCTGAAACCAAACAAACTTTATGACATTGAACGTGGCACTCACTTGTATCACTTATATCCGTTAGAAAACTCCAATCCATTGATCAGGATGCTCCTGTTTGACCATAAGGATCTGCACTTTTTGAAACAGAAGATCTGTTCTGGTTACATCAAAGCATGATGTTCAGCTCAGCTCTGAAACCACATCCTCCCGTTTGAGACTGTGTTTGAACATAGAGAAACGCAGAAACAAGGCTGTTGTTCATGTTTTGTTTCTCTGCACGCTGCGTCTCTTTTTCCAGAAATTACAGAGGAATTTCTTCTTTTGGAGTTGTGTGCGGTGGAGATGTAGTGTATTTGGGGAGGCAGTCTGTGAGTCAGAAACTGTGATTGTTTGCACAGCCTGGTCAAGCCGTTCATCTCTGACGTGTTCGATGGGCGGATAAAGAGATGGGTGGTGTATCATAGCATGCCATATTATTAAAACCAGATCTCATGTTGGCTTATTTTATCTGAAGGGAAATGTTGATTAAGCCTAGATGGTTCTCTGCAAGTATTTACACTGACACACACATTCCAGTGTTTGAGCTTCTTATTGTCAACAAATCTCATGAAAAGATTTGTTTGAATAAAAACAATGAGTTAATCCTGCTGAAAGGACTGTTTACTGAGCCTTACTGTAAACATATTGTTCAATGGTGTCTATGGAAATGTAAAGAAATAACAATTGCACACTTACAGCATGCCACAAAACACATTTACTGATAGTTATATTCCCATTTAATTGTCAAAATGCATAAAAATGAAAACTATTCATATTCATAGATTTTCCACCAACAGGCCGGAAGTTCCTGTGATGCCATGATGATAAACATCCAAAACTATACCTGATTTAATGATATTCTGCAGAACAAATACTAAAAAATACAGAAAACATGTAATTCAATTTCATATTTGTGTAGAAATTATAGCCAAATCGGCAAAATATGCTTAACAATCTGTATCCTTAGGTTACCAAAAAGTATGAAAACTACTTTAAATGCACAGATCTTGTCCATACACCATTTAATGGAAAGCTAGTAAGGTAAGATTCAAGAGAATTGCATATGTTGCAGGCTTTTTTTTCAAGGTACAGTGTGTAGAAATCGGAGTATTTAGCAATATCCGATTCTAGATTGGAACGCTCCCTTGCTGACCTCTCATTGGTGAAGTGATGGTGGCCTTCGAGGACAAGAAGCTCATGTGATGCATTATAAGTAGGATCCTCCAATCATTAACCTTTTTACCATCAATAATATCTATTAGTACAAATTATTTTGGACACAACAACCACTTTCTTCTTCGTCTTCCAACTGGTACATTTTGCGCAGCCGATCACTAAATACAAGAATACTCCATTTCTCCCAAATCAGTTCTGTTGAATGCTGCTAAATTTTAAACACTACACCTTTAAGATAAAAGAGAGTTTGTCCGTCAGTGAAATTCACACCTTTTGAAACGCTACATCTTACTTTTTATTTACTTCAGAGGAAGTATTTGATCAGTCTCAGTTATGGACAGTTGTTGGTACCAGGGTTGCACCGATGTATCAGTTGAACAGCCAACACTTACCCTGTTGACAAACACCCTATCTGGACCATTTTCCTGCCTGCCTCCTAGTAAAATTTCTGTTAGAAGTTAAGGTGAGCAGATACAATAATGCATGGCTGATTGAAGTTTATATCGTAAGACTGGTGCATTGCCAGGGCAAGCTTTGTTTGGGTAACAAAGCTGCTTCATACTCTTTTTGCTCACTGGTATGTATTTTTCACACTATGAAGCTTTCTGTGTTTATCTTACTAATCCATTCGGCCATTTGATTAGGTTTTGTTTCAGTGGAACAGGACAAAGTGCATCATAAGTTGAAGGGGCAGGAAAGTTTTAAGATTGACTGGATCTCACCACAACTTCTGTTAATGTCTGTTATTTTGTCGACAGTGCGGATGTAAACCCGGAGCATCATGTCAGGATCTTGGAGGCTCTTATCACAACGGGAGGTCTCATGGAGATGCAGGCTGCACCAGGTAGGTTTCCCTCTGAATATACATAGATTCTGCAACTCTTTATATTGGCTTGTGAATTTGTGTTGGTATTCAGCTGAATGATGTCGAGCATAATGGCTCAGCTTGGTCTGGAGTCTTGTGTGCCACTGAATAATCTTCCCAGAGCTTATCCGCTCTGTCTCTCAACCCTCACACATGCAGGTCATTTTGAATTTTCACTACTTGAGTGCATGAAGTTTGTTTCTCAAATTTATCACCACACATATCTCTGAGTGGAAACACGACTCTCCCTCGCTCTCCCCAGCTATACCACAAACTGCAGGGGAAAACACACGTTTGGTTTCTGAAAAATGTGGACAAGAAAAACATTCTGCCCAAGCTGCCGTGATAAATTGGGCATGAAGCATGAAATAACTGCTTTAGTTTCGCTCTCTGTTGGTTCAGTTTACAGTCTGAATGTACACAGTTTATGGTAACAAAACACAGCGGTTTCATTATGGGTTTTTTTCTTACATTCCTGCTTCGCTGGACTGTTTCGGTTGAGAGCAAGGGTATGAATGAGAGCGTGGCGGGTCTGGTTTGGTGCAGATGGATTGTGTAGTATACAATTATCAAACCTTGGTATCTTTTCTGCGAAAGCATTGAAAAACAACGTCCAGCCTTCCAGTGAAACGTTTTGGCCCCGGTTATTGTGCTCTAGAGAATCTGTTTTTAGCTAAGAGGCTACAGCTTCCAAAGAGAAAGGAAAACAAACAAGACGTCTATTTGAGGCTGGGATGTATTTTTGCAGGAAAGGCTTTAAGAAATGCCACTTTTTGGTTTGTGAGCCCTGTTTTAAAGCTTTAAGGAAGGTTTTTATTGTTTTACTAGAAACAGAAGTGACAATACTTTAATGCATTGTTACATCTTTATCAAAGCCCGTATTAAACATGGACTCTCAGAGATGTCATCCAAAGCCTGCTATATTGGTTGTGCTCCAACTCACTTCAAACTAATCTAGAAACCTAAAAAGAGGTGAAATTGAAAATAAAGAATTGTGAAATGTATCTCCTGTACAATGTGAATGAATAAAGAAATAAGGTATGCAGACCAAAGCTTTTTTTGTACCAAGCTGTAAATGTATTTAATCTTGCTGTAAAAATTGACATTTTAACATGGGCGGTAGTTGGGTTTCCTGGCCTTATCCTGGTTAACATTGAACACTCCTTTGTCGTATATTTTACTCAAATTTTTTGTACAAAATGAACATCATGTGATTTGGAAGAAGACTCCAGACAAGCAGTTGAGTACATAAACTCATTTCACTTAAGTAATGATTGGAGTTAAAAGCAGTTCCTTTTTCCAAGCTGGATACGCTTTCAAAAGTATGTTTGCCACTCTTAATTTCTCTTCTTGCTGGCCATCAGAAAGACTGCTGGTTTAAGGCTCTTTAGGATCGGCTTCACTTTTGAAACCTAATGCTGTGGTTAGTCTTCATATCCAGTCTGTGGTCTGCATAAATAGACTGCTGTGGAGAGATCAGTCAGGCTCTAAGAGGACGAAAGAAAGGTCAGACAGCAGGTGTGTGGTTGATTGCAACAGCAAAGCCAGTCTGCTGAGGTCACTGCCTGTGGGTCAGCGCTAGGATGAGTGTGTATAAATGTCAGAAGGTCAGCATGTGTGTGCGGGCGTGTGGGTTCGTGTGTGTGTATTGTTGTACTGGTCCGTTAAGGTCAGCAGTGTTAAGGCCAGAGTCGACATATTGGTGGTTGCAGTGATTATAGTGGCTGCTGAGGTGTTGTGTTTCGCTTACATGGAGCAAGGGTTCATGCAGAGGTGATGTGGGTAAAGTACTGGACTAAGAGGCAGATTAGAGTCTGATTTATGGTCAAAACTTGATGAGACAAACATAATCTGGGATAAATCAGCTTCCCTTAACACCCTGTGGATAAATATTGTCATATGATTCATCTGTCAGGGCCTAAGGGGTGGTTAATCTGTAACACCATCACGTTCATAACACGAAAGATACGGCATTATGTTGGATTTTTAACACCAGTCCTGTTCTTGTAAACAATCATCAGGAATACTGAGGGAGAAATGTATCAATCCTTTAGTGGGAAATCCCTCTTGTGGGTTTTTGTGTTTGTTTTTTCTTTGGTGTCCTACAAGATACCATCTTAGGACCTCTTCTTTTCTTTGCATTAAAGGTACCTCTTCGAAACAATGTCCAAAATTAGAAGCCACATTCTTCTCTGCACTTACACTGATGATGCTTTCCATATTACTGATGTATGGCCTCACTAACTCCAACATCATTATACACAAGTTGTCAGCATATGCAGGGTGCACAAGACAAGATGAACAAGCTGATTCTGCCCTACTGACAAAAGTCACAAAGTCCCAATTTGTTGTAGTTTTTGTTCAGCTTTCCAGATTCTCCATGGTGTGAGATATGTAAAGGGTTATTTTACTTCCTATATTCTGCTACATGTTGTGGCCGCACCGATTTCAAATTGAAAGTTTCAAATATGTTCAATATTTGGAACAGCCCAACACGCACTCTGTGGATAGTCAGTTATCATTGTAGCCAGGCCAGAGGTTGACCCCTCTTTCTGGTACAGGAAACCAGAGTTTCTGTTGACTTATCTCCCTTTGCTTAAAGTGCTATCTTGAATACACCCCAGGTTTTCCTCTTCATGCTACAACTATTTGTCTTTAATTGTCTCTAGCTTTAGCAATGTTTTTGTCCAGCCTCATAGCCTTAGTACCTCTATTCAATGGAGATACAGTTATATGTAGGCTGTGTCTGGTTAATCTGACTTATAACCACTCCACCAGAGCAATGAGTAACCAGCAGAAGCATATGGACGTTAACCTGCAAGAGGACTGAAGGCTGGGGGTGCTTGCTATGCTATTGTAAGCCACACACTGCAAACCAACTTGACATTGTTTACCTGAAGACTCTGTGATCCTGTGTTTAGCTGAGTGAAATAAATTGTGCTTAGTTTGTACTGTTTTATGATCTTTAGCCTAGTCAGGTTGTCAGGATATAAATTTATACTTCAACAACTAGGAAAGGATACCAGAAGAGGTGAAACCTTCACACATAACCTTAGCAATATAGATATTTCAATCTTCTATAGTGCTGTACATTTTTGGATTGAGGAACAGCCCACCTTTAGTTGTTGAGTATCTGACAGCCCATTTGCAGTTGCTTCAGTTTTCAATAGAGAAAACTGTGAGTCTCTTGGAAGTAGTTGTACTGTAGCAAACAGAAAAAAACACACACACCCCACACACACACTGACACCTCATCAAGCCACAAATCAGACCCAACTATGGGTGGGACTTCAGTGTCAGTTGTTCGATTTTAATTTTTTGTGGGTGACTCACAAAAGGACAGGATGACGTCTAGAGGACAATCAATAATTCATGGAGTAAACCTCTGTCCTGCAGGGCGGGCGGGGGGGGGGGGGTTAAAATGGATACATCAGGGGTCGGGCTGCACTGCCACTGGAGATTTGTGATTTTTATCCTGATTCAGAATATCTTTAAAATCCTAATGTAAAAATGTCGCCTTATGGAAGCAAACAAAAGGTCCGTCAACAAGCTCAGGTTGATTTACAATTTTTTAACACGGTCGACATTTCACCCAGGCTGCTCCTCGGGGTGTCCTGGTTCTGCTTGATCTTCATTTTCTTGTTCGTCTCTTTCATCATTTCTCAACACGTATTTCTGTTCTTTTTGTGCTGATAAATGAATGCTGTTTGAACATTAGAAAGTTATGTGTCAAATCTCTGCAGAAATAAGTAGATAAACACAGAGAGTGTGTGCATACATCTGTGTGATTATCGTCTGTGTCTGATAAGTGTTTTTATTTTTGTGTTGGCTGACAAGCTTACATCATAGCAACTAAAAGAACCAGAGGGGGTGTTTTTTTTTTTTTTTGCCATCTTTGAAGTGTGTCTTTTGTAACATCTCTTACACAACCCTATCTCTCTTTCTCTGTGCTGGGTGTCTGAATAAAGCCTCAGAAGCCTCTTGTTGCTTTGTAATCATAGGAATGATGTGGGAAATTGCACTGATGTAACACACTTGCACAGCTCTCCATCTTCGCTTAATCTCCATGGATTCCTGTCTGTCTTATTTGCATGTTGGCTTATCATGAGTCTTGAGAGTTCTGGTTTTGGAAAGCCAAGATTTATCTTCTGAATAAGGCAGCCAAGACATATTTATTCTGTGTTTTTACCATCTGAATTATTTATTCAGCCGGCAAGAGGCTTGAGTTTTACTTTTAAGACTCAAGTTTATTAGAGTTTCGTAGAAGTGCCAACAGTTGGCATGTATTGAAAGCCGTCTGAGCCTTTATTCAGTATCCTTGATAGTCCATGACAGCACTAATTAACAAACTAAACCATTTACTTTCTCTGCATTCAACTTCTGATGTAATTCACGATCATTTGTTGTATCATTGCATCACTGAAATATATGAACCCTAAAACCTCTGTGTGATTTCTCTAGTAGCACCTGGCATCACTGCATAGGCCTGACATCGAGATGCTCAGATGTAAGATTGCTAAAGGTGTGTGTTGATGTGTGTTCAGCTCGTGTTGCTTTTTCAGTGGCCGAGCAGGGTGACTGCACGTCTCACTGAGCCTCCCTTTGTTAGACGATTGCAGACAGAGAGAGAGAGAGAGAGAGAGAGGGGTGGTGACAGAGAGAGGCAGGTCTAAAACAGGGAGGTCAGGTTCACGTGTGAGCATTTTTCTCACCCATTACCTCCCTTGCAGCCCCTCCAGACAGCATTAGTGGAGGTCAAGGGTTACTGCAGTGCCTGTTGGCGGTATGTTAACCCCTTAACGGAGGTTTGTGACTGTGTGTGCGAGTGTGTGTGTGCTGATGCCCAATGACCTCTCAGGAGAGCTGCCCTCCAAGCCATGTTCTCCAAATGGAGTCAGAATATACGACCACCACTGCTCCAGCTGAGTGCTCCAGCTTAGCATCGCTGCACAATGTGACACTGTGTGTGTGTGTGTGTGTGTGTGTGTGTGTGTGTGTGTGTGTGTGTGTGTGTGTGTGTGTGTGTGTGTGTGTGTGTGCGCAAAGCCTCAGTCTGGTCAAACTAATCTGTCAGCCAGCACGCTAAAATCTGTAAGAAAAAAGAAGGGAGGACCGTAAACTCCCAAACTCGCCCATTCACATTCTGGCCCTCTCTCCCTCTGCTTTTGTTATGAGCTGTTTTCTTTCCCAGGCACGCAAACCATGCCCGCAGCTTGGCAAGGGTCTAACATACACATAGTCACACACAACACACACAAATTCTCTCGCACACACACACACATTCACTGACTCTTGCACCACATACCCTCTCTCTCTCCACTCTCTGAGGCCATTGATTTGGCCAACATAGGCTTCGACAGTAAAACCTGCTCCTAAAGACCTCATAAGAAAGCGGGCTGGTGAAGGTGAGGGTCCAACTGGACAATCAGGCCGACAGTTTGCAGAATGTAACAATTTAAAACCTGCTGAATTCATGAAAAGAGGCCAAATTACACAAACACACATAAGAAACAAAGAATTTATCTGTTCCCTTTCTAGCTTCATGTGTTATCCATTCCACCAGCCTTATGCTAAATATTCATGAGACTCTACATCACGAGGAAATCATCTCTGATGGATAGCTATTGTTTATGATTCGGTGCATTGGTCTTGAGGAAATCTTGGTCTTGGCATCCTATGCAGCTGAGGAGAATCTTCACAGACCATTGGTCAGCTGCTTGCACAGCTTCTTCTTTGTGCAATTCCAGAGTGTGTTGTTTGGTTCCATGTGGTTTAATGGACTCCACAATAGTTATTGGATTTCAGTCAGGACCACTTTCGTGAAACAATTAATTATTTGCATGCAATAAGTTATAATTGGTGGAACGGCTCTGTTCTTGGAGCTCCCTGCCCTTCCACATGCCTCCGTGGAATGTCAAAGCCTGAGTTGGGTAGAGCACACCTCCCCTCTCTCTCATGTGCATACATGAAAAGCTAAGGTAGGAAGAGCAGCAGGAAAGACCAAAGATTTGGAGCCAACCTGTTAATGAAAAAACTTGATTTTGGACTTGGGACTCAGGAGAGACATGGTGGTCACACAGGTGTAAAACATAAATGACATATTATATTTTAAATTTTTGAGTTACAGGTACACTACCAGTCAAGAGTTTGGACACACCTTCTCATGCAATGGTTTTTATTTATTTTAATTATTCTCAACATTGTAGATTAATACTGAAGACATTAAAACTATGAAATAATATGGATTTGTCATAACATGGATTACAGCAGTAGTCAAATAGGACTATCCATTGTGTACTAACCCTACCTCTGAAAAACACAACTGATGGTCTTAAACACATTAAGAAGGCAAGTCATTCTACAAGTGAACTCTTGACAAGGCTCATGTTAATTAGAAACCATTCCAGGAGACCACTTCTTGAAGCAGATTGTAAGAATACCAAGTGTGTGCAAAGCTGTCATGAAGGAAAAAGGGGGGGACTTTACAGAATCTAATTTAAAACATATTTTGGTTTGTTTAACACTTTTTTTTAGTGTTTTAATGTCTTTGGTATTAATCTACAGTGTTTCAAATAATTACAATAAATACAAACCCTTGACTGAGAAGGTGTTTCTAAACTTTTGACTGGTAGTGTATGTACTATTTAATATTTGTCTATTTACCACACGTCAACTTGTCACACATAAACAATGTAATCCCACTTTTATTTTTACTCATGATGGGCTTTTGACAGCTTTTTGAAAAAATTGCGGTGAAAGTTGCGATTTTTTTTTTGCTTTTTTCCCCCAATAACATCTCTGGGGCAAGTAAATACGCTAAATTACAGTACTTTTTAGAAAACATTCTTGATGTGGCCACTGACTGTATTTTGATTCTCTTGATTCACAGAAAAATGCCATGAAAGGGCTGTATTGCACATTTACGACGGTCCCTAAATGCACCTCGCAGTGACAGAGGCACTGGACAGACAGTCATCTCATGGCACTCTGAAATGAATCTGCATCTTTGATGACTAGGAGTTGATCAAAACTTACTGAAGTTGTCTGATGTTTCACCAAACTGGATTAAATCAAGCTGTAGGCGGGAGCTTTTTGCGGTAATAGCGGCAACAACGTCAAACATCAAATAGTAAACAGACGCCCCGGTTGTGTCTTTGTCACTAACGCACACCGGAGGGTAAAAATCATCAATGAAGATGAGACAGATGCATGGAGGAGGGAGAGCTGGTTCATAAAGCACACCCGCTGCAGGTAGGTGACCAAGCGAACACTGAGCCCCTCAGATAATAACTCTAGTATCTATAAATAACAACGTTGTCATGGTCACTTGTCCTGCCTGCTGCCCCCTCTTTTTTCACCCGTTCTCTGTGCATGTTTTGTTGTTGAAAAGTGCCGATCAAGTGAGGACTTATGTTTAAGTTACAAGGAAGTGAAATTGATGACGAAACCGATAACGCACAGGGGCTGAGATTAATGTAATTGGTCAAATTTGCGGGAAAGTTGCGGTGATTGTATAAAATTGCAAGACCGCGAAAAAATTGCGCTGATTGGTTGAATTTGCGTTGATAGTTGTGATCGCGAAATCGCAACTTCCTGGAGGGACTGGTAAATCATAAAAAGATCAAATACACAAAATGTTACTTACTTTTCTAGTGTCTCAACACAATCCAACTAAGGTTGTCACACTGTTTGATCTTTAAATATGGCTTAATGTCCTTCTTGCTCTTTGATTATCCATCTATTTTCTATGTCTGACAGCTCATTAAGCTGTTAAATAATTACAGTGTGTCTGATTCTCCACATTTTTACATTTGCAAGCCTGCAACATGGCAGTAAAACACTTCAGACACATTTTCTCACCCTGACATTGACATTAGAATAAATGGCCGCCGTGTGAATGTGATGTGTCTCTGTCCTCTCTCACCAGGCCTGGTCTTTGATGCTGCTCTTGCTGTGTTGTTCTTCCCGCACATGCACAGGGTAGTGCAGCCCAAGAGGGAAGAAAAATATAAATTTATGCCTTTGAAAGGAAAGTTTTCTTTGCCTTAGTTCTCTTAACTGAACTGTGCATAACCATTTTATAGAATAGCCAATGAGACATTAAGTGAGGTTATCTTGCATCAAAGCAGACAGAGAGAGATTGATATTTGTGCTGATATTACATTAATATATTGAGAATTGTCCTTTCTTGAAGCCCTCGCAGTGCATATTTTTCCACTTCACACGGGGCTGTAAAAGCTTTTCCCCCTGCTTACAGTATTTTTACTAAGCTACGCTAACTACAGCCTGATTCCAGCTCTGCACTTAACCTATAGACCTCACATTAATCTTTTCATCTGACCCTGGAAAAGAAAGCAAATGAGCATATTCCCCAGAAGATTGAATTCTTTTTTTAATATAAAAATATATGAAAAGGATTCAGAAATTTTAAAGCCTTCAGCCGCTAATGTGTGACTGACCTGGACCTTTTCCTGAACTCATAACACACACACACACACACACACACACTGCCAAGGTCAGAGCTGATAGTGTGTGAGGGCATGTTTGTGTGTGTGAGATTAGAACGGGAGTGTGAATGCATGTCAGTCCGATACATTAATATAACATGTGTGTATAGGTGTATGTATATATAAACTCTCTCCCTGTGTTTGTGTGCGTGTGTGTGTGTGTGTGTGTGTGTGTGTGTGTGTGTGTGTGTGTGTGTGTGTGTGTGTTTGTGTTTGTTTTTGTGTGTGTGAAGGGTTCACTGCTAAGTCATGTCCTGACTCCATCCCATCGGGAGGAAAGTGCCAGCTTAAAGTCCGGTGTAATCCTACAGGGTCAGAAGCAGGGCATAGATACACACAAACACACACACACACACGCAAGCACACACACACACACACACACACAAGCACACACACATATACACACACATACACACACACACACACACACACATCTGATCGTTGTATGTGAATATGTGCAGGGCATCATGGTTGTATAATGTGATTAAGGTCAAACTACTGCTCAGCTTTTAGTCTTTGTGTGTGTGTGTGTGTGTGTGTGTGTGTGTGTGTGTGTGTGTGTGTGTGTGGCATGTTTGTTGTATTCTTTCCAACTCTTTCAGCTGCACACAGTGACATAAGTTAATGTACTGGCTAATCACCAGTAGTGGACTGTAACAAGGTAAATGTACTTGAGTACTGTACTTATGTAAATGTTTTGTGTATCTGTATTTGAGTTTTATTATTTTGTTTCTGACATCTACTCAGCTACATTTGAAAGATATCATCATACTTATGGCTCCTCTACGTATCTAGGAATGTCCTCATTACTCTCTATTTTTGCTCTGAAGTCAGCTGATGAATTTTCTTTTCTAAAGTTCAATCCTTTATTTATTTATGTATGTATTTATTTATTTATTAGGATCCCCATTAGCTTCCACATTTTGGTTGCTAGTCTTCCTGGGGTCCACAAAGACAATAAACTGTGTTTGTGTAGTTCTGCTTATGGATTATCCAAGTGGTGTTGCCATACCTTTATGTCATGCATCTTCATGGTTGAGCTTCAAGAAAAAGGCAGAGCAGACGTTGCTCAGATCAGGCTAGTGGTGGTAATGATAGCTATGATTCTCCACCTGAGCACCAAGGCCATATCTTCAGCTCATGTTTGATCTTTTTGAAATGATGGATGATTCCTATCATATTAACCTATTTCTCTTTACCATTCTGCACAAACTTCAGGTCGGTCTCACCATGCAACCTCACCATCCAACCGGAGATGGCAGGCTTGCAGCTAAACATTAGTTTCAATCCAGATGACCATTTTAAACCAAGCTGTCTGTGCTTGTAGTAACTTAAGGACTGTTTTTATTCCTGGTTGCTCCAGCATGAGAGTTTCAAAAGTAATGTTTTCTAAATGAACATAATGGAGCAGAATGTACAACCCTGTATTCATGGCTGCAGTCATAAAATTTGAAGACATAGTGTTTAGAGATATTTTTATATAGTATGAATACTGAAGTATGTTCCAAGCATGCGCTTGATAAATTTACTCAAGGTCTGACTGAGTAACTTTCAGTTGTATTGGAGTAATAACCATCACACTAGAGACTTTTCCTCTCTTGTCTGTAGAGACTCTACAGTTATTGTAGTGTGGTCTTGGCCATAACCATGCAACATGACCCTTACTTCTCCGCACCCCGCACAGTGATATGTGTCACATTATGTGTTAAAACACAGTTGGAAACACAGAAAGAACACCACCATAGAGGATCCTTTTGGTGATGGACACAAATCCTCAAGACAGTCGTGTGATGTTGTGTAAACAGTCTGCTTGGGGTGATGGGTAGGTCATACAAACAGGTTTTTCACGCAGGAGACAGGAGCTCAAAGCGGACATGAGACAAGAAAATCAATGTTGACTTATTTACTCTACTTTACTTAAGTAACCTTAAATTATTTACATCATGTTGTCCATGTTAGGGATATTAGTATTAGTGTGACTGCTTTACGTCAGGGCTTCCAATTTGCATAGCCCCCCTTCACCATACCCCTTATAACCTACTAATAACATAAACAAGGTGACACAAAATGAGGATCTAAAGATCATTTTAGGGGTAAACAGGACTTCGGCTCTCCTTCCTCTCAGAATTTTGTAGTTGACACACCTGAGGTTGACACACTACTCCACCAGAGAGTCAAGTGACATGGTACAAAGAGTCATGTCTGCTTAAGGTGATGGTTGGGTCATACAAAGACAGGTCCTTTTTGCAGGAGACTGGAGTTCAAATTGCATGTCACATAACAAAGTCAATGTTGACTGATTTACTTCTTTCAACTTGAGTGACATGAAGTTGTGCAGGTCATGTCGTCTTTGAAAGAGATATTGGTAAACGGCAAGTTTAAAGGCAAGTGTCTCTATTATCACTAACTATCTTATGGTTTAAGTGACTTTGTAGAGATCAGCAGCTTACAATAGCTCTCACCAGCTCTGCTGCCAGTGCCTGGATTGCAGGGTAGGATGTTCCTCCACTTTTCCCAATCAGAGATGGTTGGGTTCCAGTAGCTCCTCAGGTTGATCTCACATCTATGCCCAATAAGTGTCATTATTGTTCCTCTCTCAGGACCAGCCGGAGATGAAACAAACATTTTTACCACACTGTCAACAGGCAAATGGGGAATGTGACAGAGTACTTTCTGTGAATTGATTTAATGTGACGTGTGTGATCAGGTAGTTTCAAGCATCAAAGCATTCTATTTTTCTCTGCTTTGATCTATTCCACTTTATCTATTTTGTTCCTTTCCATTCTATTCTAACGTTTTTACCACAGTGTCAACAGGCAAAGGGGGATTGTGATGCATTACTTTTTGCAAATTGATTTTGTATGACGTGTGTGATCAGGTTGTCTCAAGCATTGAAGCATTCTATTCTATTCTGCTTTGATCTATTCCGCTTTGATCTATTCTGTTCTGTTCCATTCTATTCTAACAGTTTTTACCACAGTGTCAACAGACAGACAGGGAATGTGATGTGACATGTGTGATCAGGTTGTGTCTGGTGTTGCTGTCAAGAATTAATCACAGATGTTTATTGGCGTTGATCAATCAGAAGCATTCCATTCTATTCTGCTTTGATCTGTTCTGTTCTGTGGATTGATTTGATATGACGTGCCTGATCAGGTTGTCCCTGGTGTTGCTTCTTCTGTTGAGAAATAAAACCTGTTGTTACAGGGTTTTGACAAATAAGAATCATGTATTTAATTGGATAGTTTGGTGGTTTTGAAATGTTTTTGTATGAGGACCTTGTCAATGGTAAGTGCATTGCCCACAGAGGATGCACTGCGGGTGATGGCCACATCTGAGATTGGTGCAGAATCAAAGGGGCTTTCTGACCACAAAGTAAGGTGCTGAAAAAATACCAAACAGAACATTCACTCACACTGAGAAAAGTGCTTCTATTTGAGTTATTTAAATGATCTAAATAAGATAAGTTGTTTTTTTAACCCAATCTTCCATTGTTTTTATTTGCCTACCCTGGAAATTTGGTGGCTAAGCCTGACTAACCTCTGACTTTTGCACGTTACTCACACCTCCCTCTGACATTCAGCAGGCAGGTGAGCTTTTATTCTCACTTTCACTATTATTCAGTGGCTGAGTATGTGGTGCTGGAGAGAGGATCATTTTAGTTTATGGTTCAGCTCGTGAATTCTTCCTCAGTAAATATGTGTAAAAAAGTGTAAAATTCAGAAAAACTGGAAACAGGTGAGCATTTACTTCAAACAATATATCACTCCCTATATTTGTTAAGATGTGGAAGAGGGAACATCTTTATGGTGAAAAAAATGCATGACTTGAATCTGTCCTTGATCTGTAGTTCACATTGAAAATCATCTTCTTACAGCAAGAGGAGAAAATGGTGTAGCATGAGCTGAGAGCTGACTTTTTGTCTCTGTAATATCAGAGCTCACGGCAGATCTTCCCTCTCTGTCTTTTTCTGTCTCTCACCACATCATGAGGTCAAAGGTCACGGTACAGCCTGAGATGAAGGTAATGGCCTCTGAAATGACTTTGTTAGCTGGATCCAGAGAAACATGTGGCCCGGTCAGTCCCAACAGGAGGTCGGGAGGTGAGGGTCAGAACACATTCACCAACACACATACACACACACACACACATATAGTGTCAGGGCCAGTGATGTCAATCACAGGGGGTCATCAAATTGTGGAAGCGCTGATATGAACAGGTAGCTCCTCATAATGTCCCTGATAAGGTTAATGATGTCACCAATCTCTTCTGTTTCAATGTGACAGAGTCTCTGTGCAGAAGGCCAGCACTATGACACAATGTCGACTTGATCTGGTGTTGAAAAATTTGACTCAACTGACGCCTGGTTTCTCTGTTGTGATAAGGTGACCACATGTCCTGGTGAGTCAGTCATTGTTCTGTCTTTAAGCTTGGAGTCTCAGGTCTCAACAAAATCTGTTCCAGTTTTGACTTTCATCACAAATAATAATGGTTATTAGTGCTCAAAATAACATTCCCCCATCATGTCCAACCTTTTAATACCCGACCTAATGTAGGAATATAAATTGCAGCAGCATCATGCAGCTGCAAAATATCTACAGATCAGCTTGTATGTGTTGTTAAGTTTGTTGTTTTCCCATGAGTCATCAGCCCCGCTCACACATGCATTGCACTCCTGAAAATGTCAACATTAGAGAACACAAATGATTGATGCCCATTTGATCTTGCTAACTCGACTGCAGAGCACTGCATGTGCAAAATAATATCTAAGGTCAAACCTAGATCTTCATATTTTACACTGTAGAGCCAACAACAGAGCCAGTTTGCAAAACCAAAGTACACTTTTTACTCTCAGTGATCTAAAACATTACCAGGAATGGATAATGTGTAATAAAAACAACAAAACATGATACAGATCATGCTGCTTGTCATTGCTTGCCCTGTTACTGTGGTGAAAGTAGCATGCTGATGTGAGCTCAGAGTGGCCTTAGACAAAAAAAATAATAATTCGTGTTTCCTTCGGCCCAGAGTATTTGAACTGTAAAATAATTTGGTGCTCTCCTCCGAACGCTTGAGTGGTGTATTAAATGTAGGCCGAGGTATTTGGGAGCGTCCTCTGGGTACAGAAGTTCCTCATTTTAAAGGTTAAAATCCAGCGGTGTAGTCCTCTATCCCACGACACAGCAGCAGCAGCAGCAGCAGCCCTCAGCCCTGCACAGCCTTATCCCTGAGCTCCGTCTCTATTAGGAGATTATTTTATAATACCCATCATCCAGCACGCTGCTCACTGCTTCAGTTGTTTTATGATGTATTCTGGGAAGAAGCTGTCCTCTGGTTAACGTCCAAATTCTGCTGTAATGTGCTCATGTAAAGCTTGAATTAACATCAAACGGCCCCTGGCTCCTGTGTTTATCCCTTCATATGTAATTTTAAGGATCATAAGGTCACCAGATCTACGTTTCTTGACATGTACGACCCCTGTCTGCTCCACCCTTTCCTTCTTGATTCGCTCTTTTTCCACTTTGTTACTCAAACATTTTCATTACCCTCTTCCTGATGACTTTGTGCAGTAATGATTGGAGACACCATTATTAACAGTTCATATTGTAACACAATTATGGATTCATGTTGGTTGCTGACATTTTTCTCTGCACGTTTGGTACGAAATGTAGTTCTCTAATCTTGGATGTCATAGGGACTTTGATAGTAAAATGAGATGTATGAATAATTACTTTTTCTTTAACCTACATTTTCTGTTTTGTTTATTGTACTGTGACGAAAAAACAGAAGTATGCACATTGCTTACAATATGGCAATTTGTCAAAAAAACTAACATGTAGCCCTGATATGAATTGTTTTTGACAGATTCTCCCAAACTCACTGTCCTTAATAGCCACAAAAATAGAATTCAGGTATTTTCATATCTCTACTTAACTTCTCCAGGAATCAGCCTTCCAGATATTTTTTTTTACCTACAGGATATATATGAAGGTTTGGTTGCTTGAGTGAGTCATCGCAGTGTTGTGTTGACTCGCCAAACCTCCAGTCCGAATGGAGCCCCGAGGCCTCAGTGTTCAAATTTGAGTCGAGTCTGAGTCCCTATTCCTTTGGTCTGAGTGGAGTCCTCATTATCAATGCTATTTATTATAGTAACTGTGACTTTAACTGTTGGACCTTTTGGATGTGTAGAAAACAAGTCATTTTATTAACATTAGATTCTGACTGATCCTGATGAAGTTACTGTGCTGTTTGACATGCATAAATACCCTGGCATTTCCTGACGACACATTTGACAATTCTGCTGTTGCTGTATCACTGCAGGTGTCTTATAAACAAAAAAAAAAAAAAACCTGCAGCCCAACCCTTTCAGTATAATTGAGTCCCTTTAGTCACTAAAATTACCTTAACCTTACGAAGTGCTACACAATCAACAGTCCAAGTAACTTAAGGATTTATCTTGCTTTTCTTGGTTCATCTTGGGCAGATGTCTGTTTAAGTTTGAGCTTGTCTCCATCTTCTCATGGTGATTCTTTTCTGTATCAAACATGTTGCTCTGCTCTTCCTTACATTTGCTCTAAAGAAGCAAAGCCCATGATTACTGGCCTGTCTTTGGTCATCCTGGCAGGAACAGTTGCTGCACAAGTACATGCACGCAGGTGAGAACACGACTGAGCCCTTTCTCGAAACTGAATAAAATATTAGCGCAAAGTTCAAGACTCAGATCATGTCTTCCCCCACTGACTTCATTGAGATGTTCATTCATACAGCAAAGAGTTTGATAACATTATAATAAGTATCTCAGTGTTTAGCCTGCTCCTGGTTTGACTTTATTTGTAATGTAATCTTGGCACAGAGTATTAGACATCAATTTATACAGACCCAGATCACAGATCACATGTACGTAGTTTTGACTTGATGCCTCATGATCTCTGCCACTGTGCTGCGTAGCAATAAAGACAGTAAGGCAACCTGTGCCAGGTGTTAACATGCCATGGTTCTGCTTTCAGACCTTTCCAGGGAAGACATCTAGGTTTATTAAACAAGGATGAGGAGGGGTTCGTTTTGGTTTCTGAATTAAGGATATGATGTTAACATGCATAGCATAAAACCAGGGTACTTCAGAAAACAGAACGCTTAATGCTTGATACTGAATCCAAGCAGCCTACAGCCCGTCGTTCTCTGTCATTTTTGACTAAATTCCGCCTCTAACCCTGCTCTTGAATCAGGTCTTACATAAAGTGGACTCATAGCTCATATTCAATTTTCTGTTTGATTCCAAAAATCTCAGAACTTGTCTTGGGATGCAGCCTCATTAAAAGAAAGTACTGCTCATATTTCATCATGTTTCACCACGAGAACCCTTCTGACTTTTTCATATCAGTTAAAAAAGATCTGAAGTGGAGTGAATGAGAATCTGTTTGAGTCACAGAATCATAATAATATGGAAATGTTGCTATAACTTCCAAGGAGCGAACAGCAGTGATTTTCCTGGCAGTTTATAGCTGTGATGATTTATTTTTCTCCATGCCAGACATCAATAATGCATTGAACTTATGACCCAAAGTTATAATGATGCACATAACAATGTGATAAAAATCTAAATGAAACATCTCATTCTGCCATGTAGCAATTAAAATCGCTTGTTTTTGCTGCAGAGCGGCAGGACAATGAGAGTGTACGTGTTCACAGACATGTGCATGTGATCGAGTGTCCGGCTCCCCTGCGAGCAGAAGTGTTCCTCCACCAGCTGTGTGCGAGACATTTGCTGCACTGAAGGGCAAATGTGATGTAAAGAATATGAGGCAGGGATGGATGGGTGAGCTGAAACCAGCCGTGAATACCAATGTGCTGCCTCCTGTCTGTCTCCGTCTGCCACCATCCTTCCCTCTTTTCTTCTCTGTTCATCACTTGTTCTCTCTCTGACATTACCTAAATGACTGGAGGAAGTTAGAGCATCATTTTCTTTTACCTTTGTATAAGAGTAGGAACAGAACTGGCATAACACTTCTTGAGCAGATTTGCCTGGAAACTTAATAATTATATGAGATAAACTCCCATTCTTTGCTGATGCATTGAAAACCAAGTCAAGGTTTTATGTTCAGACTGTTCTTTCTTCAAGTAAAACACCTGAGTTGTCTGTCGAGTGATGAATGTACCTAACAATAGATGACAAATCTGGTCACGGTAACTCAATCGTTGAATCACCAGGCATTTCTTGCAAATCCTGCAGAGGTGCCCCAAAGCAGCATGACACAACTTCACTGGAAGAACACCATCAGTGAAGAGCGACCTGTGGTTTCCCATCGGGATACATCAAGCTCTAACTTGTGGTTAGTTCTTCTTGTGAAGGGGTGGTTACATGAGTAAGAAATGAACTCAGATCAGGTGCCTTAGAGTGTTTTTTAAAGGACATTTGCAGTGTTTCTTTTCTGACTGAGCTCACGGTTTAGACACACAACCACCTCTTCATGAGAATAATTAAGCACAGCAAGTTTGAAGTATCCAAAGAACATCTGTGTGTGATTGATACAAAGACCCAGCAGCACTTCTAGCACTTATTGTTGGACAAGGTACAGCAGAAGCAGTGTTGCTTTACTCACTCTGCAACCTCCCGGTACATAAGTCAGTGTGGATGGTTCATTGGTCGCACCGCAGTCCTAACTCTCACTCAGTTTGTAAATGTCGGCGCCATCACATTCTCATTTTACAGCAGTGTTTTGAATCCAAACAATTCAACATGGATGAGCATTATGGGACTGTTGGTCAAAGGATGCTTTGACCATTCATGCTTTTTGGGCATTGGGAGCCAGTTGATCTGGCATACACAACACAGCAGGGCCCACAATGCCTCTGGACACAGTGCACAGTAAGGTGGTTGCTTCCCTGTCCAACACCATAAACAGTAGTTACAAAATGCAGAATTTAACGGCAAGACAGTGGCTAGCATGGACACTATAATCCAAGGGACCTGTGATTTTGTATCTAAGTTAAGTTCACTGTTAGTTTAGGCAGATGCTCTTTGTTTTCCTTCCATGTTGTGCCATAAATCAGGGACATTACGACAGATAGACCCAATCACAAAACAAATGTTGATGTTTCCTCAATCTTTCATAGAAGTCTGTGTTTCTGCCTGTACAAACTAAAATATAATTGCTAAGATTTCATTTCCAGAAATGTGTTAATCAGGAGTATTTGTGTACTCTTAAAGCTAACTTTTACAATTCTCTCTTTAGCTCTAATATAAGCTTGTATAGATGCATGGTCTTGGCTCACAGCTGACTTACATTGGACTGTTAATTTTGGAAGCGTGCTGTAAAAAGAGATTGATTAGTTTGCCTTCATGTGTTTACTTCTCTCTTTTGTTTTTGGCTCACTACATCTTCTGTCTTCCTCCACGCTTCACGAGAGATCTGTTGTTTTCCACGATAATAATTCTGTTTTTGAATCAGACCTACTGTTTCTCCTCCTGACTCAGCCCGATTTGAATTACTAATGAGTCGGTTTTCTATACCTCTGG
This sequence comes from Notolabrus celidotus, assembly GCF_009762535.1. Lineage (NCBI taxonomy): Eukaryota > Metazoa > Chordata > Actinopteri > Labriformes > Labridae > Notolabrus > Notolabrus celidotus. The sequence continues at coordinate 23,814,966 of NC_048273.1, read as the reverse complement.
GCAGCTCGGGGAACAGCTGGCCACAGAGTAGGCTGATCTGTATGCACGCAGCACTCAGTCCTGCCTTTTGTTTTGTTGAATTTTGTTTCTAAATTGGTAAGTTTGGAGCAGCTCCGGCCTTGGGAGACTTTGTGATTGCAGCCTCGGGGGTTTCACGACTCTGGATGATGTGAATTAGGTCTCTCTAAGCTAACCTAGATGACAAATTGTTTATGCTGAGTTTAGGAATCATCTGAGGCAGGGGCATCTAGGGATAAGAAGGAGTTAGTACTGTCCATTTTCTTTTGTTTCCATCTACATCAATCCTCATCTTTACCTCCCTCACAGTATCCCCTAAAGCTTGCTGAATTACACCGAAAAAACCCCTCAATGATTGAATAACTATTTTTGGACATTGCATACTCAGCTTGCACACTCCACCACGTGTGTCTCATTTCTGCCATGAGTACTTCCTTGACTTCTTAGTTGTTCTTTGCATTGACTGCCTCATGTGATGCGTGATGTCGTGTTCCTTTCTGCAAGGCATGTTGATCTAAGTGGAAGGCATTGATACGTGAAATGTTAAGCATAAAGGTAAATGATACTGATGTCCAAACTAGCCTGAACTGGTTCTGATCTGGAACCTGGACTTGATTCCCATCCCTTCTTGCAAGTACACCTCAAAGATCTATTTTTGTCTCAGACATCCAGTTTATACAGAGGGATTGACAGATGGATGAATGGATGGATGGATGGATGGATGAATTGATGGATGGATGGATGGATGGATGGATGGATGGATGGATGGATGGATGGATGGATGGATGGATGGATGGATGGATGGATGGATGGACATGATTGATCCTTAACTGGAAAATTGCTGATTATTTCCCTCATCACAGTTTTTAATTTACTCGCTATGCTGATGATACCTTACTTTTAATTAGTATTCCAAATAGTAATGTTGTTTTCAAAGCCTTTTATCATATAAGCCCATACTGTGTTCTCCTAAACCCAAACAGAGATTATTAAACATATTACTATAAAAGACTAGCTCAGTAATGAACTCCTTCATTATCATCAACACAGTCTGGAACAATCTTAGTGAAATATCAAATGTGGATTCATTTTGGATTCTCTGCTGACTTTTTGCTGAAAACTTTTGTCCAGAAGGTGACACATAAGCTTGTTCTTTGTTTCTTTTTTATGATCCTTGACAATAAAAATGTAGAATAACCCCAACCTTATCCTTTAACATTTTAAAATCCTCATATTCATCTGAAAACCTAGCAACATGGATTTTTTTTTCCCAGCAGCCTGACTTTATAGCCTGCAGCACCTACCCTGCTGTGTTTTATGATTTTTACAGGCTCCACGAGTTATGGCAACACACTTTAACAGCTAATCTGTAGCAAGCTGCCCTGCAAGCCTGTACTGCTCTGCTTGCTCAACCACACGGAAAGTTATAGAGCCCCATTATGATGCTCTATCAAGCTCCTCATATCGCTTGAAGGTCAAGGGCACTTTATATGAAAGATATGAAATCTGCCTGATATTATAAGGACTGAGATGGATAAAAGAGAGAGAGGGAGAGAGTCATTTCCCTCCTTTGGTTCCCATAAAGAGACAATCTCACCTTTCCTCTCATGCTGGGAGCTTTATGGGCGGCCCGGGAGCTGTAATTGGTGTCTGACAGGCCGAGCTTTGAGGCAGCAGGACCACAGGTGACGGTAATCTGCTGGATCTCATGGTGCACGAACATGTGGCAGCATATGCTGCATTATACACACACACACACACACACACACACACCAGGCAACATGTTTTGATGTGTTTGTTGCACCTTTGAGGGAGCAAGAATAATAAGTTTTGTGCTCTCAGTAGAATAATAAAATCTCTCTCCTTCACTTAGTCTCAGACAGAAAGACATGTTTATTGTGTTTCAAAGCTTCAGAGGGTTTCATATGCTCAATTACCATTTGGAGGCAGACAGTGGTTAATTTTTAACTGGGATTTTTAATGCTGATAAATATATATTTGACAACTTCTATTTTAGATGATGAATATTATAAACAGGAAGCCTGGTTTATTTGTTTTACCATCAGCATTTCTGTAATATTTGGGTACCTAAATGAGTGGACTCAGAAACAGAGGTGATGTAATTTTCTCTAACCATAAACCTGTCAAAATGTGGCATGATAAAGTACTAATAAATATCGATGAGAAAGCTGAGAGCCTCATTAAGCATCCTCTAAAATCTTAGTTTTAATAACCCTTCAGGACTATCAGAAAACTCAATCAACGGCCAAAACTAAACCCTGGAGGGGTCAACACTCAACTGCTTTGGCCATCAATACTTGGCAAGGAAAAGTTGCTTAATATTTTGGATATAAAAAGGTAAATCGAGACTTTCTCTATGATTGGATCAGAGGATTAATTATGTAATAAATATCCAGGCATTATTGAGTATTTTAAGATACTTTCTAATTTTCCCATAACACCATGTTAAATAGTTAGAGGGATATTGGGTATTAAGGTCTTAAAGGTCACAGTTTATTGAAAATATTTTGAAATACGGCAACCAAGACATTTCAAAATCCAATTCTTGTAATCTTTACAAAGATCCAAGTCCTTTGTGCAATAATTCTTACATGCTGGGTGGCTGTGTCCCATTGGGACTAAAACCAGGTAACACAAAAGGAGAATAACTCACCCAGCAGGAGGAGAGGATGAAGAAATTGATCTCCTGGTGGAGCTAAAAGGGATGATGGACAGCTGAAATGTGGCGAGGTGCATAAAATGCATCATTAAAAAAGGTCATAATGCCAGTGAGCAAAAGAGTGTGAATGTGTGTGTTTGTGTGTAGGTGTGAGGGAGTGAGGTGATATCAGGCAGTGTATGTTGCAGTGCTATTTTCAGATAGTGGTGTGAATCAGTCTGAAGAGAATCTGTGAAATGACGCAATCTGATATTAAATAAAGCTCAAACATTCTGTGCATTTACTGTTTCAGGAATTACAGAAAAGTCTCAGAGGGTCTTATCTTTATTGCTTCTTATAGTACCACTCTGATGCACAGGAGCTCAAAACCTGTTAGATGGTTTGAATACATTCCTTTAGAGAGAATGGTGTGTTTGGACTAGTAAAAAAGACAAGGAGTCCTACCTGTGTGTTTCCGCCTGGTGGTCAATGTTTGAGTCCAGCAGGCTGGTCTGACCTCATCTCTGGCTTAGACTCAGACCCTGCAGCTAACAACAGATGTCCTCTCTGTCTCCTCTTTCTCCTCCTTTTTTCATCCATCCTTTCTGTGCTGCCTTTTTTTATTGGGTTGTATTGGGACATCAAATGTAAAGCATTCAATCTGTGGCTGCCCTTGGTAGTTGGTTGCACACTTCATTGTCATATTCTGCAACTAAAGGTGAGGACAGAATTCCTGTTGGGCTGTTTATGAATATGATGTGGTCATGACAACGAGGACTTGTAACCTCAATTCTTGGAAGACCAAACTGCAAATTGCTCATCTTGTTTGGCCTCTTCAGTCCAAACCCTCACTGCCCTTGTTTGTGTTTGTTGTAGAATGCATACCAGTTGCTGTTTAAGTCATCTGGTGCAGACTGTTTCATACTTATACCAATGTATCATATGTGTGTGTGTGTGTGTGTGTGTGTGTGTGTGTGTGTGTGTGTGTGTGTGTGTGTGTGTGTGTGTGTGTGTGTGTGTGTGTGTGTGTGTGTAAGATGGTCAAATTAAAGCAATAATACATATTCGGGGAAAATGCTCCTGCTTCCAGACAACCAGTCGTGTCGTGTTTCCAGACATTTGTCCAAATGTACGTTCGAGAATGCACCAAGTCCAAATTGTTTTTTCTTTTTGTACTGGTAAGTAAGTGAGCTTTATTTATAGAAATGTATTATTTATAGAAATGTCAAGAGCAGACAAAGTGCTTCATAATAAAAGGTTAAAAGGCAAAAACCAAGGAATTGCAAGAGGACAAATACAGACAATACATAAGAGCAGACACAGACGGATCGAATTGGGGTTTTTTTTAAAGGCTTTTTACTTATACTAGAAAAAGTAATGCAGTGTCATTTGTATTTATCCCAGGTAATGTCCTTGCCTCTTTTCGTCTCAAACAGACACACTGGTAACTCTTAGCCTCTGCATGAGATGCATCAGGCTTTCCATTAACACCAATTTGACTCTTGGATCAACTTTTCAGGCGTGTGGAAAGAGAGATGACATGATAGGAAGACTGTCTTAGTCTACTTGTGATGGTTGGGGGCATTTATGGGTCAAAAAATGAAAGACTAAAAGAAACAGGATTCATGTCCCCTGTGAAACTGTGAAGTCAGAGGTTAGTTATTATTTCAATGATGGGTTTTTCAAATTCAACAAACATTTCCCTTTGCCCACATGACACATACCTGTTTCTGGTGGGTCTCAGTTTCACTGTAAATCATAAGTTACACAGGTTGTACAAGTAAAAGTGCAAGCTTTAGAGGAGAGAAGAGGTCAGGATATAAAATCACTGATGAGCTTAATGGGACACAGCATCAAGCAGATTTGTTGCTTGTGTTTTAAAGTTTGATCTAGAACAGATTGTTCGCTGCACTCGCATGAAAATATCTGTTTTTGTGGGTAATTTGAATCACTGTTAGATTACTGTTGGGATTCCATTACAAGGATTGTTGCCCACCCGCTTTTGCTCTCCATGATGACTGCTTGTCCTGCAAACACCAAAGCCTGCTGATCTGTATTTGGTCTATACTACGTGGACTTAAAGCGTAAAACCAATCAGAAACTAGAACACTTTCAAAGCTGCAAACCCAGACCCAGAGTACAGAGCCCACTCTATGCAGAATCTGTAAATACAAATTGAACCTGTGTTTCAATGGAAGACAACCAACATTTAAGCAGAGGCTAAAACCTAGCCTCCATGTATGTATGAGGCAGCAGAGATGGGGTACCACAAAGCTTTGGTTCACGATGACCTACTTTTGATTTTTCTGAAAAGTTGTGCACTTCTTGTAAGCTCCTATACAAATTATCAGATGAGAATATGTTTCACAGAAAGTTTAGCAAACAAGTGTGCTGCTGGATGCAATTCATATTTATTTTTACTGAAGGCTGCCAAACAGTTGGCATTCTCCAAGTATATGCAGGGTCATGTATCTCTTCAGTCAAAACATATACTCTTTAAGGGCCTGATCTACTAAGATCCAAAATAACGAGTGCTAATTTGCATGTGCAAATAATAATTTTGCACGTGCTATTTCTGGGCGTGTTGCGGGTGATCGACTAAGACTGCGTGCGCAAATAATAACGAGTGCAAAAGTGGTGCGGACCGCCCTATTTTACAAGGATTTTGTGTGTGCTATTGGCTGTCACCATGGAGAGTTTGATAGAGCAGAGTGGTCTTAAGTGATAAATGAAGTTTGAAGCCATGGAGTTGGAGATCTTTGTGGAGGAGGGAAATAAACACATCAGTGAACTCCAGCAGAGACATGTCAGCGTTAGAAACGCGATTTTGGAGGCCATCTGTGAAAAGGTGAATGCTGTGAGAAAAAACAGAAGATCTGCTGATGAAATAAACGCATCTACTCTACTCCAAAAAGCAATCAGTGTTTTGATGGAGTTTAGAGAGCGATTTGATGAGGCTTAGTCTGCCACTCTTGCTCTAGAAAAGTTAGGCGTCACTTAGATGAAGACAGTCACCTCACTGACGCAGAGAGCAACTTTCGGGTGAACGTTTTTAATGTCTGATATCATCATCCAGCAACTGTCCCAAAGATTCGCCAGCTTAAATGGAACTGTGAACATGTTTGAGTCATTTCCCCCCAACACACTGCTGCAAGCTCGAGATGAGGAGTTAAGCAGAGCTGCCTGGCGCAGCTCAGTGAGCGCTCATTCTCCAAGTTAAAACTAACTAAAAACCCCTTGATGAGCACGATGGGACAGAATAGACTGAGTGGACATGTCATGTTGTACATTGAGAATGACAGATCAAAGAAAAAGGACATACAGTGCATCGTGGACAAGTCCGCGGAGCTTAAGGCTCGTCCAAACAGTGGTGAGTAGGCAGAGTACTTCATATTGATTTTGTGTTTGCATGTGAACATGTGGGCCGCTGTGCCAATTTTACTAAACTTTATAGCTGTTGATACAGTGACCTACTGTGCTCTCATTATATGAAAAAGTTGAAGTGGGTGTCAGAATGATGCGGTCGCTATCCGTGGTGCTGAACTGCTTTGAATTTGTGTTGTTTTATTATTATTATTATTATTATTTTGTTCTCTTGGTTTGATTGACTAAAACATGTAGTAATGCTTGTAAGACCCGCTGTTGCGGGCATGTTGTAAAGCGATGTTATGATGAGCTTTACAGTGACCGCAGCCATGTGTGCATAATGCTGTGCCAGTTTGCACCTGCCTTTCAAACGTGCTGAATATAGACGCAAAAACAGCGCTCGCTATCTGCTTCAGGGTTTGATAAATCACATAGCGTGTGCTAAATGATTACATTTGCATCTCCTCCTCCCAGTATTTTGCGCGTCCTGATGATCTACATGTATTCTGCATATTCATGAAGGCAAACACGCTAAATGATTTGTGAGTGCTATTTTGCTCATTTGAAAGACGCAATCCTCGGTGCTCCCGGTTAGTACGTCAGCTTTGCGCGCGCTATCAAGTTTGCACCTGTTTTTATACACGCAAACCTTTAGTAGATCGGGCCCAAAGTGTGTTGTCTTGTCGTAAGGTTACTGCCCCTTGGCTTCTGTGCATGTTGGTTTCTGCTCAGCTTCCACTTTGCACAAGCTCATTTTTCTGTCTGCATTTCCTGAGTGCTGCGAAAAGAAAAGATTCCGACCTGCATTCTCATGGTCAAGGTTATAAGCTTTGTGTGTCTTTTGTAAGAGGATTTGTCTCACGGGTACAATGGCATACTTCCTCCTGATCTGCTGCTTTGGGATAATTGTCATTATAAACAGGGCAGTGTGAACACAGATGAGTTCAAGCATTTGGAAAACAACACTGATTCGACAAACAACGACAAATTCCTTCTGCACCTAAGCGACATGTGCACCAATCAGAAGGTGTCCTCGGTTGGCCGTGGCTGAACGACCTCATTGTGCTGTGACTTGTTATCAGGCGGCTGAGAGCGGCTGATCCGGCCAGAGCCCGACGCTGCGTTCAAGGCCCTCTGATTAAATTAGCTCCCCAACGAGCTCAGTGTGCACACTTTAATTCCCGACTTTCTGACTAATCTTATTAGCTTCATTGTGGCTCGACCGCTCGTTCAACCTAAAGGGATTTCCCTCGATGTCCGCACACAACTCATTCACAGACACACTTCTACCGACTTCGGCACAAATTGACAAACAGGGGGCTAAAGGACTTTTTATTCTATTAGGCAAAAAGTAGGAGAGGTCCCTACTGTGGATTGAATTTAAAAAAGTGGATTGTGTGTTAGAGAGAGTCATGGAGTGCAAACACAGAGGTCCTGCTCTTCTACATATGAGATTATTCCTCTGATCTGTGACCTCGGGGTCAGGAATACACCATCTTGGCTATGGTGTCACTTCAGGCTATAGTTTACAGCAGTGCTAAGCCGACTATCAAAGAGGAAATCTGGTAGAAGATATTGAATCTTTTCCAAGCCCAGAACATTAAGGCTTCAAACCAGATCTTTAAGATGCCAGAATAGAACATTGAATTAGGAAATGAATTATCTGGTGAGGCCAATTTTGTACTAAAGAGATAAACATTATCAGCAGTAACCTGTAATTCAGGATGAGTAATCTTATATTAGGTGTCCACTTACTTTGCAGGCTGCCAAGGCACACTGACTTTCTTTGATGTCAGGTTTCTGTGGTAGTCATGTTAATCACTTTTTGCCTTTTGACTTCCAATGGGGTCATGTTTTCTTGACATCACCTGTATTAAAGAATACTTGAAATAAGAAATTTATACTTAAACAGTTGAAGAAAATGCTTGAATTATGGTAATAAAACAAGCGAGAAGAGGGTATGTTTTCTCTGTCTTTTGTTTAATACAGTTAGGGCTTTGTTTTAGCAGGCGCAAAAAACATTGTGCACCTTTTGATGAGACAAAAATATTTATTAATTATCCTTAATGCAAGAAGCATCAAATTCAAAAATATTTCTGCTAACAGCCACAGAAAGTAAGAAAGACGATTTTAATGTATGTTAAGAGCTGGTGGCCACGGTAATTATGCGAAATGTCACACTTGAACTTTTCATTTATCAAGACAGCATTTCCACCTCCAGCTGATTTTTAAAAAAAATACACCTGTACAGAAAGTCTGTTGTTATTACTTTGACACTCCTATTTTGAAAATTATCAAGGGTTGAATCAGCCTGAGGCTGTCTATGGCTCAACCCTGGTACATATAGGCTGTGCCATTTCGCATGAGTGTTTCGTTGTGTTTTTGTCGCCTGGAAATGGTCACTCCAGGAAGTGAATGTAAATCGTGAAAATTAAGTTGTATCTGTCATTAAACTCTATAATAAATTCGTAAGAAATGTCCCCTCCCAATTCAGCTTATCCTCTGTTCATTAATAGATTTGAGCTCATTCAGCATGAGAGCACACTGCACTGCAAAAGGTGAAGATGCTGACAGCTCATCTCCACAATCAGATACGAAACAAGAGTCATGGGCATTATTGTCAATTGGGCTGTAGACAGAGCAGATAGTCAAGTCAAGTCAAGTCAAATTTATTATAAAACACGTTTAAAACACAGCAGAAGCTGACCAAATTGCTGTACAATACATAAAAAACACAATGTGAGACCAAACAAGCAATCATTTAAAAAGAGACAAACAAACGACAAGGAAAGCACAGTAGATACGTAGATGGGGCAAATTATGTGTAGTCTGCTGTGGCAATCAATTATTTGTGAATTCCCCGCAACAAGTGCGGTTGCCCCCTGCTGGACATTGGAAATAAGGCAGATTGAGAGAGTAAAAGTAATTAGGTACTTTTTTGAAAAAATTAGAAAATGACAAAGTTGGATTAAATAGCTTTGAAGGTTCAGGAACTGTTGCTCTATCTCAGAGTTCTGGTCCAAATTCACAAAGGAAAGAGAGTCTGTAAGTGCCACAGACATGATGTGAATCCATAAATCAGATCTTAAGACTTGTTTCTGGCTGAATCTCTCTTCTAATCTTCTGATCTGCTCACGAGTCATGGTTGGCAGTCACTTCTTTAACACAAATACCAGATGATGCGTCTGACAATTGAACCTGAGTTTCGTCAGTCTGTCAAACCAGTTTATCCAAATCTGTGAGAGTGTCACTCTGTCTCCATTCAGGTGATAATACCATTAAACATGTCCCCCGTTGATCCAGATTTCAGCAGGACGATTGCCAGAGGTCAAACGAGGCGGGCAGCTTTAAGAGGAGAGAAGTTGGCAGGGAGCTGAAGCTTTTGGATGCCAGAGCAAAGTTGTAGGTGTTTGCAGTTTAAGCCAAGCAGCAGATCTTGGACGTCAATAAGAAACTTGAGGTGGCGGGGTCACTGTTCCGAGAAAGCTCTCGCTTTTAGGATGTCTTTTTTCTTCACCTGTTCCAGACGAGCTGTATCCTGCGGGTGCCAGTAAAGATTCACATGTTCACTGTTATAGTTTCAATCAGCAGACAACATCAATGATTTATGTAAAGAGGTGCTGGCAGCCCACACTATTTCTGTATTTATTTATTATTCAGGATGAGCAGGGAAGGAATAGAAAGAGTGTGAAATTGAAGTTTACAGTTTTGAGGCTGCAGGACACGAGCGCCCTGTCCAAAAATGTTGTTGTGTTGCTTCACCGTGCACTCTGTCAATATTTCCCATTGATTGTAGTTGAGTCAAAAGTTAAAGAACTTTTCCATCGATTGATGCTGAGAATTGACTGAGCTGGCTCCCGTGGAGTCTTTCAGGTAGTCAGCTTTCATCTCAGAGATCTACAGCGAGGCTGATTAATAAGTGATGAGGCAGCCGATGACTGCGGTCAGGCCTCCTTATAGAGATAATCCATATCTGATATTATATTCACACACACACACACACACACACACACACACACACACACACACACACACACACACACACACACACACACACACACACACACACACTTTGGAGAGCTTCATACTGTTTGATGGTAGATAATTGAGAAGTCAGCAAAGTGCACCACTTCGCCTCCCATGATTGAATGATTGAATGCGTGCATGTGCAGTGGCGTGCACATGCTCATTAAACATAAGATATGCTAAATACTAAATGCTTGGATTTAATGTTAATATAAAATCTGGGATTGCATTCACCATTTAAAAGTGTCAGGATTCTTTGTTGACAGTTTAGAATAACATGAAACATTAATATGTTTTGCAACTAATGTAAAAGGAAAGTTTCATTGTACATTCAATGTCAAGAACATTGGGAATCATTCAGTTACAGGACTGGAAACTTTGATAGATACACCTGAGTTTTTATGTTAAAATTGCATTAATCCCCCATGGCCCTTGCAGATCTAATGTTAAAGAGGGTTACGTTTTGGTTTGGATTTAGCCTAACGCTACAAACTACTGTTAGATACATAGTTCCAACAGAGGTCTTCACAGGGGTCTTGGTTTTGAGCATGGGAAGTGTTCTCAGTTCTGATTGCAGTACAGTTGTAATACACTGATGGGAGCCGTTGTCCCGGCTCCCATCAGTGGTAATCTGAGGAGGATTTATGTATCTCAATAAACAGTTATACTGTATGTATGAAGAGCTGTTAACACTGAGACACAAATCTGAATGATGCTGTGTCACTAAAGACAATCAGTGTTTAGATTTCCTGACTTCCCGAAATGCATCAGAAATGACAGAAAAAGGGATGGAAAAAGTATTGAGTTAGTTTAGCGATTGTTTTTCCACCCGCATCACTCCTGAAAGTGTCATCATGGGTATTTGGGATAGGCTTTATCAGACCAATACTTGATTTCACCACTCCTATGAAAATTTTACACCTAACTTCTATGTTTTCAAATTAACAGTCTCTAAAGAAGTTAGAAAGTCTCTTAAAGTTGAAGTTGTTGAATAATTTGTGACTTTTTCCTGGAGCAGAAAATAAAACTACAAACAGTCATTGTTTTGATGTTGGTGTTAAATAAAGAGGTGATGAAGAACATCATAGCAATGATGATCATGTTGGTGGTGCTTATCATGGTGATAACAACACCACTTGGGATGCTGATGACGGTGACATTGAGGCCAAGTGTTCCAAATATGAGGATATTGTTAACGTAGAAGACTGTGATGATGATGAGGAGGAGGAGGAGGAGGGGGTTATGTTGATGATGGTGATGAAGAAGAAGGTGTAAATGATTGGCTGTGATGTATGAATGCTCAATGGGCTGTCATTATGTGTCATAATTGGCAGGCACTCTGTTCACACATAATGATTAATTACTCTAAATGAGGATTAGAAGTCTGCAATTACTCAGTGATAACACAATGACCGAGTCCTGATTATAAGGGTTAATTATCATGACCCGCCTGTTCTCTGCTGTTTGTGTGTGTGTGTGTGTGTGTGTGTGTGTGTGTGTGTGTGTGTGTGTGTGTGTGTGTGTGTGTGTGCATGTGTGTGTGTGTGTGCGTGTGTGTGTGTGTGTTACACTGGACTTTCTTATTAGGACTCTACATCCCTGTTTTTCTTCAATGTCAATTAGGTGCATGTTAATTTTTCTAAATGTCATTTAGAAATGTCATATCTTAAAATAATCAAATGAAGACAATGACTGAGGTCTGCCTCTCTGCTCTGTCCTTTTTATTGCTTTGATTAAATGAAAACTGAAGGCTGCAAACAGCCAGCTTTCTTAGATTTTGAAATAATTTAAATCTTTGGATTGGCAACCAACTAATCAGCAGACCAAAAGCAGAGAATTTCATAACCTTGGTTGCTGAAATATTAATATCTAAAGTTAATAACATATTTCTGTCTTTTGATGCAATTCATCTGACTAAGAAAGGTCAATATTTGTGATAAAGTCCGTCCTTACTAAAGTAGAAGCTTTTTTAAGTAAGATTTAGATTTGAATGTGTTTCTTTTATCATGAAAAGAAAAATATGAAAAAAATTATTTAATGTGAAAAACCCCAGCACTGTCATTTGAATCATACAGATACTGAACTGTATTTATTCAGTCAGGAAGGACACTGGTTATGAATGCTGCAATTCTAGATGTTGAAATGTGGAGAAAATCCTGCACATAACACAGCAGGGAATAATGGCAGCAACTGACAACAACACATTGCAGCAGTCATCCTGTCCTGTGAATGAACTTTGTTTATGTTTAATATGTTTGACTATTAAAGACAAGAGGTTTAACAAGAGATGTGACTTCATTGTTTGTTTAGAGACTGATCAGTGATAGCCAAGACTTTGTCTTGTTATCGTGAGAAAAATCAAAGCTAAAATGACGGATAATAATGCAGGTTATGATGGAATCTTTATAACGTGGTCCATCAACATGACAGTCAGTGAGAAGTCTAATGCAACCTTTGGTTAAGGTGGTTGCAGGGAATGCAATAATTGCACCAAATAGAACAACTAATACTTAGTTTATTACTGTTGCATGCCCACTGTTCATAACATTTGACATGGTTCTCCTGTTAGCTTTTTTAGGTTGTTTTTTTTTAGGTGCAGTTACTTCATTATTTCTCACTTTAACTATAAGCCCTGTATGTGCAAACTACATTTAAAGAGCCATCACATGTGTTCCTTAGGGCTGCTTACCAACCTTGCCATATTTGACATTTGACATTTAATTTCTTTACATGTTTTGGTCTGTCCACAATGACAGCATAGTTCTGTCATGTGTGTGTCTTGTATGTACGTGATGTGTGTTGGTGCATGTGTGTCCAGTGTCTCACCCACTCCGGCCTGGCCCTTCCTGTCAGGCCGTTCCTGTCTGCTAATGATGTTGTCAAAGAGGAATGGAAAGCAGAAAGATTTCTCTGCTATTTTGCACGCAACTGGATGCACACACAACACACACATGCAACAAGCACACACACATAGAGAGAGAGGAGAGAGGAGGAGAGAGAGACGAGAGAGCGAGAGAGAGAGAAAGAGAGAGAGATTGTTCTTAAAAGACTACAAGTCATAACAGAAAAGTGCATAGACATAAACAATGCCACGACATAGATGTTGTTTTTTATGCACCTTTCTGCTGCTTGGTTTGTGTTCATAAAAATCAAATCAGTCAAGAGCATCACTTTTCTATCAAACAAACACCACTTTTAGGAAAACTGTTCTATGCATGCATCTAGAGTTTTGTTTTCATACCTTTAAAGTTGTTCTTGTTTAAAATCTGCTTACTGGTATTGGGGAAATTTCCATTGAACATGGATCTCATTGTGCATTTTTTTACTTACTGTAAAATGCTTTTCCCTATTTTTCTCTCTAATATATTTATTAATTTTATAACTTAGAAATTATTATGACACCTTACATCAGCAACAACTTTCCTGTAGGCCTAAAACATATCTCTGGATCTGTGTTAAGGTACCCAGGCTGTATGTTTAAAGCCTGTTGTTTTTTCTTAGTGGCAAATGATTTGGTCCTTGTATTGTACTCTTGGACATGTTTTTAGGCAAATTTTGCTTTACTAAAAACACATGTTTTTAATCAGTTTTGAAGTACCCTTAGCCATTGTTCTAAGCCTTGTTTCCCTTCCCTTTGTACTATTTTTTTTTGGTTCATGAGTCTTTCAGGTATCATACTGCCTGCTTTGAAGCCTGTTTCTGTCTTCTTGCTCTATGATCTGGTCTACTTTAAAGAACTCTGAGTGATGAATCCAAACCTAAGGCCCGGTTTCATTCCTTTTAAATCATAGTTTGGTCTGTTTTAGGGCACCCTTGGTGTTCTGAAGCCCTTGGTGTCCTTGTTAAGCTTTTTTCCTTCTCTTTAACTTAAAAATAATAAAAAATAACTTTTCTATACTTTATAATTGCTGTTTATATAGCTCTTTTCAAAACAAATTACAAAGCACTTTACAAACAATTTTAAAAAGCAGTAGGCAGTAGTTAAAAGCATGTCATTATCCAGCAGAAGTAATAAAACAAGGAACAAAGCAATAAAACATAAAATCAATAAAAAGCAAGTCTAAAATAGTGAGTTTTTAAAAGCGACTTAAAAGATGACAGTGTGGCAGGTCATTCCACAGCTTAGGGGCACGAACAGAACTTATACTTTGTTACTTTTTTTTAAGGTACCCTATGCCATTCTTCTAAGTCCTGCCGTCAAAAGTGTCTGCTTTAAAGTCTGTTATATTCTCTGATATGAGCTATGGTGTCTCTTAAGGTACCACTGGGCCTGTTTTATAACAGTTTTCTGCCCCTAGAACACATGGATTGAAGGCACCTGAAGGGTCTGTTTCACTGACATATGGTTTAGTCTGTCTTGAGGTACCCTAAGAGTGGGTTTTAAGGTGTGTTTTCCTCCTTTTTACATTTTATAACTCAAAACGGTGCATTTAAGAAGGTTTGACAGAAGTTAGTTGCTCAGGGAACACATCATGGTGTAAGTTAAACACTCAACTTTGCCTTTGTGTGTCAACCAACCCTAGTGTCCTGAAACAAACTACCATGAGCAATTTTCAGTATACTAAGTTTCACCTGCTAGTCTTCTGTTTGTATGTGTTTTTTAACTTTTGAGATCTGAGGTCTCCAGTTTTCCTTAATTGCTAAAGCTGTGAAATGAACTCCCTCTAGAGTTTGTAAAAGTAGGAAAAAGCTTCAAACTGACTTTTTCTCACAGCTCCCCAACTACATGGCCAAACCAAACAAACAGATATCCTCATCCACATTCTCACACACACTAACAGTCACACATTTTCATCCTTCCCTCTCAAACCCTCTCTGTCTCTCTGCCTACATGTTCATGTTTTCACAGCAGCTGCTGACAAACTGACACGATCCTGGAGTTTTCCCCACACGGAAACCTGCATTTTTTTGTTTTATTTTGGAGCTTTCAGCAGGGCGAGGTCCCTCTAGGAAAAAGAGCGAGCATGCTGTCCCTGTTAGCCTCTCTCTCATTCTGTGCGGTAACAGCCTTTCCCAGGCACAGCCTCACTGACGTATCGGCAACATTTAACACACACACAAGAAATCACACATCAGCATAAACTGTGTGTGAGAGAGTGCGGGCAGGCACGCTGTGGTGACGTTCAGAAGAAAACTACCAGGTTATCTCTTCTGCACTTGAGAATATCTTTTCTAATCTTTGCTAATCTTCTAACCTGAGAGTTATCTGATATTCTCTCCTGCCCAGCTCTTCTTATCAAAGTGTTGAGGTCTGCGGGCCTTTTTCAGTGCTCCGTCCTCGCCTGAACTGCTTGAATTACAGTATTACCGTTCATCCTCTTCCATCTGCTTTAACGAGCTTTAGGAGCAGCAGGTTTGACCCCAGCAGACCTCACGGGGCTTCTGCTGGATCACCATGTTCTGCAACCTGTCTCGCTAATACACCGACAAACAACATCACAGCCAACATATGAAACTTAATCTCATACCACATCGCACTATAGACTTGTGAAATAGGTCAGTTGATGTCAGCTGATGTGCCACTGCCACATATTCCAATGCCAACCTTTCAGTGAAGAAGATCATTGAGCACATGCACCTCCTGAATCAGCACATGGATCAGATAAAGCAGCTTGGCCACTGGCTTTAAAATGTGAATGTCTTGGTTCTCATCGTGTTTTGCACAAAAAGGGCTTCAGGGTCAAGGCAGCAATATTAAATATGCTAACATTGCTTACAAATTCACAGTGAAGCAGTGAAGGTTGAGATAATAATAAACTTGCTCCTGAAAGTTTCATTTGTATCAGTTCGGGTCTGCAAAGACTGAACACGTAGTTTGATTGGCTCTAACTCAAACTGTATTTCAGGTGGCATATAGCCTCCGATCTAAAAGGCTTCCTTAGAAGCTAAACTGACTGGTGGACTCTGCTGTCTACCAGTCAGCCTTTCATAGCAGGGATTAAACATCCTTAAGAACTTCAACTGAGTTCAGTTGTCTCTTCAATATAAATTAAAAATAAGTCAGCACAGATGGCACAGCCACAGCTTTGTCAGGTGTAAGCAGCACAAGGAATCTGTGTTTAGACGTCTTTACTTCTGGATGAAAAGTTCACAGTAAAGCTACTAGTGTATTTTAAGTGATGCAAAAGGGAACACATACATCTTCATATCAGGTGTTATGCCACTGACCAGGCTGCTGTACTTGACAAGATGAAAGTGAAGTTGGGGCCACATTAACGTACAGCTCAAACTGCAACCTTTCGGTGTTGAAAAATGAAGCCAATGCAGATGTTTCCAGAGCCAGCCTCAAGTGCACAATCAAGAACCTGCAGTTTTTAACACTTCTGCAGGAGCTTCATTTTGTCAAGGCTGGAGGTTGATGCTTGGTGTTAAGTAGACAGCTTCAAAGCAGGAACATGTTTACAGTCTAGTACAAAAAATATTTCCATTTCTCATCTGTTTTGATTGTATTTAAATAAGAATGATGTATGATTTGCATAATTAGGGGTCATGGCAAGTTGACCGAAAGGTGGGTGCGTTGTAGCTGATTGCCAGGCTGGGCTATGGCCTCAGCGCCACCTCTTTGCTGGTTTCTAGGTTGATCCAGAGCAACATTAGTCTTATTAATCTGGAGGAATTACTATCCATGCACGTCCTGGTTTAAAGCTTTGTCATCCACTTTCTTCTCTGTAAGCGATTCCAAACTGAGCTGAAAGGGTTAAGGTGGAGAACTGGACCAAAGCCTGGGACTAGAAGATTTGTCTAAATCGCACACAGTATTTCTTCACACCTGCACAGGGCAGTCTGTGCTTCTGAATATCCTAAGCCGAAATG
Organism: Notolabrus celidotus; assembly: GCF_009762535.1. NCBI lineage: Eukaryota > Metazoa > Chordata > Actinopteri > Labriformes > Labridae > Notolabrus > Notolabrus celidotus. Next base: position 23,798,084 of record NC_048273.1, on the reverse strand, counting down.
AGCAAACACATCCACCCTGATCGAATTCAGACTCTGAGCTCTGTTCGCCCTCCATGTTGTAATGCACTCGGCTCCATCTGGAAATGTTCTGGCATGCTCTCTGCGTCGCCCATGAGTGGATTTGTCGAAAGTTTAAAGCTGAATTTATTTGCATTAAAGCCGGGAAACTGCCCTCTAACTTGTTGGAGTGTGCTCAGTTTGTGCACACGTCGGCTGTGAGACCTGCAGCCTCCAGCATCAACCTTTCTTCTCTTTTTTGATTCAACCTCTGAGCCCTGAGCAACCTGGTCTCACTGTACGATGGAGCGGGAGCTGTTTGATATGCAACAGGGGAAAGTGTTCTGTGTGGTAGCTAAGACTTAGATTACTGCTAATTGCAACCAGAAGGGCTGGAATGAATTTACAGTCTTCATTTGTATGCAGGCTAGATCAAAATTTGTGACAGTCTGGATCCGAGCCACAGAGCTTTAAAGTGCGATCTAAGGCTGAAAAATGTAGAATTTAGTGACTGAAGCTGCCTCATTACTCACTAAAAGTTGGACGTATGCAGAGTCAGGACATAGAGGCCTTAAATCACTAACAGTGTAACTCATTCTGCTCACTCTGTAGAGATTACTCATTTTAGATCTAACTGATGATGTGGCACAAACTTGTCAAATAGACATTATACTCGGATGTCTAGATCTTTAATTATTGTAATCTTACTTCATCCAAATGCCTATTTTCATGGATGTCATGAAGCTAATTATTGTATTTTACATCATTTAAAATGGGATTAGGTATACACACTGCTTTTTCAGCAAGTAGAGCTGACAGTGAGGCAAGAAGGAGACATGAATCCATCTATAATATATTTAACACATCACTGCATTTCAACTGATATAAGGACTTTTATGACTCACATATGATGAGAACGTTAAACCTGGATCTGATCTTAATGAAACAGGGAAAAAGAAGGGATATAGCGTCTTGATTTGTCCTCAAAGATCAGTGCTGAAACCGGTTTAAAATTCACCTATTGCTGAGGTGTTCAGGGGAGAAGATGTGCAAATAGTCTTTTGATTTGCTTATAAACCACAGGAACTTTCCCCAGGAACCAGGGCCCTTTTGAAGAAATGTCTGCTTTCAAACCGCAGACATTGAGCTTGACGAAGCAATTTTAAAGCCATGTTGAAAACAACTTTGTTACTCGCGCCAACCTTAAGTGTTGATTAGATGAATCCATTTGCAATGCAATAAAGGACATTTAAAAACAGCCCAAATTGAATCTTCTCTCTGCAAACAGGCTAATATAGTCTAGATCAAGTCAGAATTATGACTATTCTCAGAGTTAAAAAAATTACACCTTAAAAAAACGTTTTCAGTGGCCATAATCTTCATCTGTACGCAACAGTGCAACACAATTTCCAAAATCTTTCATTGCAGAGTTTTTAAGGGGTGAAGTCAGTTTCATCATTTCGATTATATTAACAAAGTGTTTAATGTCGTTTCTGTGAGAGCTGGCAGCGCTGCTATTTGGGTCTGTTTGGGTGGGTTCAGACCCTCGTCACTCAGCCGAAGGGCAGAAAAGATCCTTTATTGCTGATGTCAAACTCATTCAGGCTGCCCTCTGGCTGACACCCACACACCAGCATGTCCTCTTTCATGCTGCAGCGATGAATATGCAACATTTGTATTATTTATTTGGTTGGATTGTTCAACAGCTCTATTCTTTTCCACCAATTCATTTCACCTTTCATCTTTCTTTGAAAAGAGGAAATCTGGCTTTTTCCAGCTTTTCACACACATACACAAACGCACACACACAGTCACAGTGCAACACCCTGCCTGGGGGCCATGGGGTCATGAGGCTCAGCGGTGTGTGATTATCCCAACCATCATCCTCTGTTCTGTTAACTCCACTTACCTGCGTCACTGGGGATTTCCTGGAATAAAATCCCACTTGTTATTACTCACGTACACACAGACTCACACACATCACCAAAAATCTCACTCTCTCTCTCCTGCAGACACGTAGTCTCCCTCATGTCTTTCTCTGTGTGGCACACAAACATTGTGACAGGAAATGTCGAGTGTGTTATGTCACCGTGTCACCACAATGTTTGAACTCCACACACAGATGAGCTTTTTTTGTTTCACAGCTGCTGTCCCCGAAGGTTCACTCTCACACTGTGCACACTTACAGACTTTTTCGCTTCAATTTGCCCTTAAATTTTACATAAGGGCTCCAAATTGACCTGAATATGAGATGATTGTTAAACACGAACTGAAGGTTAGTCCTAAATAAAGAGAGGGTGAAAACTTAGAGTTTGAGCTGACTTAACTGCCCTGGTATTTTTGGCTCCAAACAACATCTGTAATACCCAAAAGGGCAGATAATTAAATTCCAACAGTGTAAGAAGTCCATGTTTTCTCAATGGATTTTGATGCCGTACATATTTTGTCCTCAACACCTCATTGTCTGAACATATTTGGTATAAAATAATCTCATAGTTGTTGATTTTTTTGTCATTTGACGACTGGATTAACATTGTGTTTTCGTTTCTCCTTTATCTTCATGGTAGGTTTCATTATGAAGAATCTGTTTCTATTTTGATCACCCTGCCAATTTTATCAGACACTAATGCACATTAACACGCACACATTAACACACACACACATATGTCAGTGGTTTTGTGTTCACAGTGCCACAGGCCTCTGCAGACCCGGGCTGAAGTTTATTTAAACACCGTGTGAAATCCTTTTCCTCACTCATCACAGTTTTCACACTGCTCACAATTTGTGACCTAAATACATAAACCTGTTACGAGGCGTTAATCTCTCCACAGTGTCCGCAGCTCGCTCTGCCATTAGCTCATAAAATAATGCTGCTTAATAATAAAGAGCCCAGAGGTCTCAGTCAGATGAGTCTGAGGCTGAAACAAGAAATAACACCAGTGACAGGAGACTGTTTTTTTTTTTCTAATGGTTCAGATAAGTTAGAATTCAAGGCAGTGAACACTTTTGTGAATGATGGATGCTAGACAAATGTTTTTGCCAAAAAGTCTTTACATGCAAATGACAAACCAAATGAAATTGTGTCATTAGTAGAGAAAAAGAAACCATAATTTGTCTGCAAGAGACACAGTCATGAATCAAACAATTTGGCATGTATCTTGCTCTGAATCAAGTTTCTATTTTTTTTTTACTTTAATTTTATGTGCATGCTTTCTTACTTGCATAAGTGTTCAGGCAAATTTCATACATTATTCATTGAGTTAGATTGAGGTAGTGATTTTAATGAAGCATGAATCTGAGTGTGCTAGTTCACTGCCTATACCCACACCAATGAAGAGTAATGAAATTAATTTAAACTTAACCAAGACACAACAGGGTGCCTTGAAACAGGCACCGTTGGATACCTTAAAACAAATCCACAAAGGTAGATTAAAACAGATGCTGTAAGATACTTAAGAACAGTAGTACAAGATCACTCTCATGCAGTCTAATGTGTTCTTGATAAGATAAATAGAAGGTACTTTAAAACTCAAACTGAGGGTACCTTGTATCAGTCATTAATCTGTACCTAAACAAAATCTGAAGGGTGCCTTTACAAACATATTCTAAAGGGTACCTTGATTTTATAATTAAAACAGCACCTTGAAGCATCAAAAATGTTTGCTTAATACAGATGCTAAGGGTTACCTACAATAGGGACTAGATGTTGCCTTGCAATTCAGATGTAGACTGAAACATCTTCTAAGATGTGTCATGAAACACCTTTCAAAGTTACCATAATACATCTGGAATTATCCTTAAGGGGAAAAAGAGAGCTTTGCTTGAAGCAGATGCCAAGTAATTTCTTCTACCACCTGGATACAGACAATAAACTGTTCCTAAAGGAAAAATGTGCATTAAGGTAGATATAAAACAGTATCTTAAGTCAATAATCAGATGGCTCCTGGAAACAGTAATATAAGGGTACCTTAAAATAACCCTTGAAAGGCTGCCTTAAAACAGCAACTATCTGGTACCTCTAAATAGCTTCATAGGCACATGATAAAGCCAAAAACTGTTTTGAAACAGCTCAAGAGTACTTTAAGAGTACTTTAAAACGTCAACTATTTGGAACCTTACTTACTTAATAGTACTTGAAAACAGGTGTTATAAGGCACATTGTAAAAACTTTTAAAATGTTCATTCATATAAAAAAATGTAAGGGTATCTGTAAGAAAAACTCAAAATGAACCCCAAAACTAGTGGGTACCTTAACACAAGTGTTTAATCGGTAGTACTTAAAGGAGCTGCTTCAGGAAACATCGGCAATGGCAGTTGGTACTATTCTGAAAGTGCAGGCTTAAGATACATTGGAATAGAAGCAGAAGGGTACCATAAAAGAGCAACCTATAAACTGTGGCCAAAGTGTACATCAACACAGACGGTTAATCAGTTGTACTTAAAAGAGCTGCTTAAGGTTACTTGGTCAATGGCAGTTGATAGTTTTGTGAAAGATCAACTTAAAGATATATTGCAATAGAAATAGAATGATACATTGAAAGATCACTGGGGTCAAATGGTACCTTAACACAGATGCTTAATAGTACTTGAAAACAGGTGTTTAGAGGCAAATTGTAAAAACTTTTGTTTATACTAAAAACGTAAGGGTATCTTTAAGAGCAGCTTAAATTGAACCCAAACAAGAATGGGTATCCTTACACAGGTGCAAAATAGGACTTTAAGATGTTGAGTTGTCACAGAAATCATACGCTTACTTCAACAGATACTAAACATATGCTATGTACGTGTTTGGCAACTTTTTGTTTAACTTTTGGGAAGAATTACAAATCATAGATGTGTTGCTCTTGAATGCTTTCACTCTCTTTTATTCATTGGTATACCCGAAAATATGAAACTTGAAGTAGTACCTGGTGAAAATCTAAATAATCTAAACTATTTCATATCTTTTTCACCCTTTTTTATCTATTTAAAAGCTGTTTCCAGGAAATATACAATACCACTGACTTGAAACCAAGAGATGTCCTTGGTAGCACATTTCCTGACAATAACACATGTAGACATAACTTTACCAAAAGCCTGAAAGTTAAAGGGGCAAAGACCGAGTAAAAACAGCAAAGAGCCAAACTGGTTGCTAAAGGGCATCAGTGACTGCTCTCTGGGTTCTCTCAGAGAAGCTCGGGATAAATATTGTACTGTGAGGCGAAGGAGGTGAGGTTTCATTCAGTGTGTAAGTGTGTAAAAAACATGTCCAGGAGCGGCTGACTGCAAACACTGACCTCGAGTGATGACTGCTGCTTCAGCGCGCACACACACACACGCTCACACACACACACACACACAAACACACACGCACTCCTACAAACCACAGACTCACTCTCTGCAGAGAGGTGAACTGAGGCACGCAAACAGTCAGAGATGTGCCACCTTCTATCTCTGAAGAGTGTTTGGTCTGTCACACAGTCCCTCTGAGCTCACACACGCACATGCATACACAAGCACACACACACGCACATGCATACACAAACACACACACACATGCACTTATACACACGCATATAAACACACAGTTGGTTGGCTCTGCAGCCTTGTTGCGTGACAGAGCTTGACATGTTTCAGCTCTCTCGCTAGAGTAGTTCACTCACTCTAGGAAAAGTGTGTGTGTGTTTGTCGTGTTTTTGTGTTGGTGTGTGTGTTTGTTCAGTGAATAAAGGACTAGTTTGAAGTTGGTTATGCATCATAGATCCAATGCTCCCTGGAGAAGAGGGCTCCTTTTCTTCCTCACGCTTTTCTTTACTATATTTAACTCCTCGTCCACGTCCACCATCTCTCCTTCCTCCCCTCTCACCTCACACCTTCTTTCTCACCTCCCTTCAGTCTCCTCCTCTTTCCTCCTGTACTTTCATTTTTCTAACCATCTCTTTTCTTACTATCCTTCTCCTCCTCTTTTCTTGTCTTGCATCCTTCTCTATCTACTGTTCCTCGTCTTTCAATTGTCTCTCCATTATCCTTTCCTATTTACTTCCCTTTCTCCCTCTCTCCTGCAGCCCATACTCCCTTGTTGTTCCTTTGCTACTCTCCTTTTCATCCTCCTTTCCCTATCATCCCTCTGCCCCTCTTTCCTTCATCCTTTCTTCACCTGCTACATTCCTCTACCTACTCTTCTTTCATTATCCCTGGGATCTCATTCTTCTTCGTCCTCTACCCTGTTGCTTCCTGTCCTCTCACTTCCTTTTTTCTTTTCCTGTCATCTCCTCTTTATCCCCTCTATTTCCTTTCTTTTCTCTCTTTGAGCCATCACTTTTCTCCTTTGTCTCCTCCTTTCCATTATCTCTGCCTTCCCACTCCTATCTTCCTTTCTCCCTTCCACTGTCCTCTTTTCCTTCTTCCTCTCCCTCCCTGATCCTCCTCGGCCCTCTACTTCTCTTCTCTCTGTCTCTCATGATGGATGGCCCTCGGGGGCCCCGGTGGTCTTGACAGCTCTGAGATCTCCCACTGGCCCACAGCAGCCTCACATGAGTGTTACAGAGAGACAGGGACACGGGAAGCTGTGTGTGTTTGTATGAATGTGCGTGTGTGTGTAGTTGTGTGCCTGTTTGGTGTGCGTGTAAAGCTTGAAGCATATTGAAAAAAATCTTGAGAGCACATGTGCACATGTGTTTTTCTTCTCTGGAGTTCTTCTCCAGCAGAGAGTGAGGTTGATATGATGTGTTTGTGCGAAAAGCAGTGCACACTCACACACACACACACACACACACACACACAAACACACACACACACACAGGGGGGTTGGTTTGCGTGCCCTCCTCCTCTCCCTCTCCTACCTCTCCCGCCGTCTTCCTCTCGCTGTGTCAGGTGGAGGAGGCGGCGAGCGGAGAGATGGCTCTTGACATGGCTCTTTGCGTGACACGGGATGTAGATTGATCGTCTCAGCCTGCGTGCACAGCAGCGTAAACAGTGAGTAAACAGCGAAACCAGGAGATAGGTCGATGAAGCTGAGAAGAACTTTTTCCTGGAAACTCTTTCTTCCTTTCTTTTGCTTCCTCTTCTTTGTGTTCTCTCCATCTCTGTGTAAAACATCTCTGTGCCCGGGAGCAGAAAGAAGAGCTTCAAACCATGGGCTTTCACAGGAAGCATTGGATTTAGATTTGAACTTTCCAGGACGATGAAAAGACGAAGGAAGTCTGGGCTTAAAATCAGATTTAGTTGCAAAAAGATTCCTTCTTGCATCTTTTGAAGCAGAGAATGCAAAAAGGATGGTCAAAAAAGTTGCAATGCATATCAAGTCAAAGAAAAAGATGCAACTCTTAAAATAAGGCAGTTCTTCCTTCTTGTCCAAGTCCTTATTTGTACATTTACCTGCTAATCCTGTGTCAAAGGGGAGGCCTCACCCTTGGTACACCTGGGCTGGAAAAGGTGGGTGATGAATGACACAACAGGACTTCCACCCACGAGACCAGGGTTTAAAACAAATTTCAGCACAGAGCATGCCATGCCTGAAATATCTCCTGTCTGGTGTTTACATGCACCTACAAAATTAATCAGAGCAGCTATGTGACAAAACAGATGTTACTTGGCCACAAGCCCCTCTCCTCTTCTGGTCCAAGAGATCGTTTGATCAGTTCCCTGTCCTGAAGATGGATATATGTCATCACCTCCTCCCAAGATGAGAAAGCTATGGATGAAGAACTGTACGTCACTGCGTATGTATGTTAAGGTGGTGGTCATGAGGAGAAGGAACACAGCCAGAAACAGATGACCGTCTACACCGTCTACAACTTTTATTCTGATCAGTTGACGTTTAAATTTCCCTCTCCAGTGCAGTGAAACTTAATTTGGTTTCTGCCTGTGTTTCAGTTAGCTGAAGGGGTGTGACCTCTGAAAAGCGCCTAGTGCTTCCAGCACATAAGGCTTCAAAATCACTAGCTCGACTCTTCTCTTCTGTTGTCCCTAAATGGTGGAATGAATTGTCCAACTCCATTCGATCTGCAGAGTCCTTTTTCTACTATCAAAAGACAGCTAAAGACCGAGCTCTTTAGGAAGCACTATGCACTTAGCTAGACTGTTCTCCACTGTTGTCCCCAGTGGCAGATCGTGTCTTCCAGCTACAATTGACTCGCACTGTCCTGCTCTACTCTGGGAATCTGTGTTCAGCTCTGGAGTGACCCAGCACTTGGTACTTTGGTAATTATTGTGGTGATGACAAGTTAATTGTTGATGATGATAATGGAGGATCTTAAATTGTTAGGTTGCTTCATTGTAGATGCTCATTATTTTATAAAAATAAATAAATAAATAAATACAAATAAAAATCCTTATTTACTTTTGTGCATAGCCTTTACACTGCTTGGCAGTACCTGCATCCAAATTGACTTGAAGCACTTTGTTACTTGTGCTGATCTTGTTTCCTCTTGTCTAGATCTTTGCTTGTGTTGTTCATGTTCTCGTATGTACGTCGCTTTGGATAAAAGCGTTTGCTAAATGACATTGTAACATTGTAACAGTCCCCCTGCTCCACCAGTCAGATCGCTTCTGCTAATGCCTTGACTGCACCATTGCAATATGTCAGCCCCTGCTGAGCTGGTATTTTGGCTTCATCTCTCACAATGGGAGGAGCAAAGAGGCGCGCTGTCCATATTTAAATCAAGCCAGTGTCTGTAACAAAATTACAGTGGCCAACAAGGGCAGACTATCTGCAACGGAATGACTGATCATCATCAGGAGAAGAAGGAGAAACGCCCCCGACAAGCCTGGAGCTCTTCTGATTTCAAGCCTCAATTTGAAGCACTTTTTCTTTTGCAGATGTTCAATGATTTTGCGTGATTTTGGCTTTGCATCATTTGTGTATTTTGAGCATGTTTGATGTTAATGCAGTTGTTTCCTTGCGTTTTGCACCAGGTTTTCTCATTCGCAGTGTGTTTCAGCTGTTGCATTTGCATGTGTTTTAAAGCTGCTTCATCTCTGCATTTGCTGCTTGTTTCTCCTGATGAAGATGGTTTGGGCTGTTGCAGATCGTCTGCCCTAGTCGGCAGAATGAAGCCTCTCTGCTGCAAATAAAACCCAGTGTATGTTCTTCTACAGTTCCTTTAGATCAATTCAAAAATAACAATTAAAAAAGGAGAACTCCATCTGCACCTCTGAGGGTAGAGATATTAACCTTTAACTAATGCAATGATATCTTCACATTTGGGAATCCGTTCAAACTGTGTTTACTGCACGAGACCAAACACCGTCCTGTTTCTGAGTTGGCCAAATGGGGGCAACGTGTTCATCCCATCTCTGGGGAACAGAGACTGAGTATGGGAGTTTTACACTTTAACCACACCTCCTCGCCTTCTTTCTCCTTCTCTTGCACGCACAGATGCCTCCTACAGGTTTAATGCATTGCCACACGCACACACTGACACACACGCACACAATTACTTGAATTAATAAACCTGCCTCTCTCTGTAGACTTATGTTCTCTCTCTGGATCTCTCCGCTCTAATGCACTTTAACCTAAGCTCGGTTTCATAACGCGGCCTAAGCTCCTGCAGTGCTACACGTACTCCTGCTTTTATGTGCACTCTCATGCACTTTACATTACTAAAAGCATCGGCTAAATAGGATTCAGCATGTCTGGCGTGTTTCTGCTCCTATAAGCTGTGCAGGCTTTCAGCTGTGTCAGCTGTCTGTGTGTGCTGTGTGTGTGCATAGATACATTTTGTTCAGTATGCTGCGAGTGCAGGGTTGTGTGTGAGTGTTCACGGAGGCAGAGTGAGAGGCAGAGATCGGTGTGGGTCAGTGGATAGAGCTTAGTGTTGCTGTATAGTTTTAGATGCAGCAGAGGGATGCTGGGATGTCATGCTAAGCTGATTAAATGTTCACACTTGGGGTCAAGTCAAGCAGCCACTCAGTGTCCCCATCTGAACCGCTGCCAGCACTTAAAGCTCTCTGTGGCAGGGGTGCATAGCATGACTGCAGCCAGTGAGTCAGGAAAAGGTTTTCTATTATTATCGTTAAATTATTTCCTCCCTAGAGCAATGCTGCTTTTCTTCCTCGCATTCACAAGTAAATACAGATGGTATATGTATAAGGTCACATATTCAAGGAAAGGCCTTCAGGACAACTTAAGTGCTCCTTTTTGTGTAGTCTCCAAGACTCTGAAACTCTCCTGGAAACACAAACAACATTTTTACCGCACATGTTCCATTATTTTTGATTGGATAGAGGTTGGTGGAGGACGCATTCTGGCAACACTCGCCATCAGCTCCTTAATGCTGCTTGACGCATCGATGTGTCAGAAATTGTCACGGCCTGTTTCTCATCACTTACACACAACCATGCACAAGAAAAGCGGTGGCATTTAATGTGTTAATATTGCATGCTGGCACATGGGAACAATGCCAATGCAAAGTGCTCATGAGAGGAAAAGAGAAGCCTCCATGCCGGATTAGTGTGGGGGAAATGGATTCCTTTAGGTAAATGAGTGTGAAAGCTCATGAGGTGAATGCATGAATAATGTTATAGGTGTGACTGTGACTTTTTGAACATGGGGCCTATCTGAGTGTCCTGGGTCTCTTTTTGATTTCCACCCCAAGCAGACCGAGTGGCTCTTGATGCTATGCCCCTGGAATTTTTAAGGATATATTGTATGTCAAAACCACAGTTAATGATCCTTATTGACTTAACATTAGTATTTTTTTTAACATACCACCACCACACACTGCATTGCCAGGCAGTCAGTTGGCTTTTATTCAGAGTACATGTCACCAAATTGATTAGCTATCTCAGGGTACTTTGCAATAAGAAAAAGACCCAATATCAATCCACCGATGTGCAAGCCTTTGGCAACATATGGTTAAATTTGGCAATAGTGGCAATGATAAACTTCCTTTTAATAGGCAGAAACCTCGAACAGAACCAGACTCATTGGTGAAAAGCCATTTGCCGTGACGACACGGGCCAAGAGAGTGGAAAGGTTTTCAATCTTCACCACATAAGGTCAAGTTTGCTGTCTGTATGTTGCTTTCCCGTGTTTGTTAAAGACATCAAATTCCCCAAAGTAATCTTTATGTTGTGCTTGAAGCGCCATGTTGAGAGTTTGAGGAGCACTATAGAGCCTTTATGAACCATCCATCCATCCATCCATCCATTGTCCTCTGCTTATCCGGAGTCAAGTTCATTAAATGTGTAAAACACAGATCTAGTCTTAATGGCGTCAAACATTGGTTCCCTAAGGCAAGGTTTGAAGCTTATCAACGGCAGTTATCAGAGATCACTGTAAACATGAGTTAATTCATTCTTTCTATTACATATTGTTAAAGGAATGAATGGTTAACATCCTAAAACTGTTGATCAAATTTTTTCTCCATCAAGCTGAAAAAAAACCCCATAAAAGTCTGCCTCATAGTTTAGTTTTGATTATCTGCTACTAATAGCTCCATTTGTTAATTAAATGATACAAAAACAAACTCAAACTAATCTCAATCTGAATGCCGAGGATCACCAAAACAAAAATCAGTCATCAGACTTGCAGCGGATTAATCTGCTGTGGATCAGCTAATCGATCGGCTCCAGTGAGGGTTTCATCCCACACATCATTGCTGTCTTTAGACTCTCTGAACCGCTCATGTGCGAAATAAAACCCACTTCCAAGACAAAGATGCCAGGCTTTAATGGCAGCCATCTGTGGCAAAGCAGATTACTGTGATGAAGCAGGAAGTGTGGGTTCTATACATCCTAATTCTGCGGGTCAGTGGAGCTGGCTGCAGATCAGCAGATGAAAGTGCTGCTGGGTAATTTTTAAGAAGGTAAAGCCAGGACACAACACAAAGCTGTGAGGGAGTCTGTAAACAAGTGACGCGGGAAAACCAGTGCATGCACTTGTGTATTTATATGTTTATCTCGAGGTTGAATGGAAAGGGAATGATTCGTGACAAGTTTGGACTTCAGACAACATGTGACAGTTTCAGTGTAGTCAAACTGCTTGTTGATTTCCATGCTGTAAAAAAGGAAAGAACATTAAACCAGACATAATTTAATGGGAAAAGGAAGGAAAGGAAAGAAGTGAATGAGATTCAAACAAAATGGTTAAAATCAAACCATATTTTTACTTTTCAATATCTACCCCAAATCAAGATGTACAGCAGCTTCACAGCAAACTCTGGGTGTGTTGCCCTTAGCTCTTGGTAGTTTAAGTTAGCAAACATTGAAGTGACAGTGATTTAACTTGTTTTGCTACCTTGAAGTGCAAATTGTCCTTCAGATTATGAGATATTTATCCACTCAGAGCTCTGCAATAATGTTACTTAACTTTCTCCTTTGCTCCTGCCATAATCCCAGAAACTCTGTGGCGCTTCAATTCACCGTAAACTAGAGGACGATGGTACAACCATCCCATGGAGTTTTCAAGGATGGGACATTGTCAGGGTTATTGCAGACTTCATGGACATGCTGGAAGTGGGTACAAGAGAAAACTTCCAGCACACTTAAACAACTTTTCACAATTTCCGCCTCGATTTAGGGTCTTGTCTCCCTCTGAAGGGACTCTAATTTGCATGAGCACCCACTCACGATACGTTGTCCTATGTATTGCCTGACTGCTAACTAAAGACACAAACAAGTTAACACAAAATATTGATTTAAAGATGATTTATATGTTTTATACAGCTAAAAGAATAAGATATAAGACAACATGTTGAATGTGTTTCTCACTGCATTTGATTCTGCATCAAAGGATTTGTATGACTAGTTTAAGACTAGAGGGAGGCATCATGAGATCAGCTTTTCTGTGAGCCATTTATTGACAATATATGCACTAAGTGCTGTATTTCAAGCTCTGACTGGTTAAATGCTGACCTATTCTTCTATAATATTACCTGAAATGCCCTCAAAGCAAGTTAGTACATTTCTAGCATCTCTAAACCACACTGAGGCAATGCTTTGTATGCTGAAAAAGGAGGAAACAAAACAACAAAACCATGACAAGATCACCAAAAGATATGAATGAGATCCTTCGTCACTCTTAAGTGGAACCCTGCAGAACCAGACAGTCAGGTTTTACATTAATGTGATGGAGGAACAATGTAGAAGAATGCAGTGATCACTGCGATGCATAAAGGCTGAGGGTGTGAGTGACGGCTGCTTAGGAGCGGGAGGTGCCTCAGCTCTTACAGGATTAAACTTTATTGATGGTTTTTCATCACAATCGATCCATTTTCTCATCTCCTCATTCCATCATAACCAGCAGCATGTGACTGGAAGGGTCCTGCTATGTGTGTTTGTGTGTGTGTTTTTGTAAGCTGTGTGTATGCAGCAGGTTATATACTATCAGGCACAATGCTGCTTATGCACTGCAATAACTCCTCTCCTCTAACCTTTAAGATCCAATATTGTAGTGCTTAGTAAGAGCTACACACACTGTTTACAAATGTAGACTCTTGTGCACAGAATATATCAAACACATTTAACCAGAAGTTGCTGTCGTGGACAAATATGCACGTTTGTTATGTTTTGCAAGGGAAATATTGTCCTAAAAACTGCATGTTTGGTAATTTCTGCTGAATTGTGAATATGCATCACGAAATAAGCGCAGTATAAAAAAATCAACATGCCAGATTCAAAAGTGAGAGTTTTAGATGTCTCACCTTTGTGGCAAACATCACATCTCTAATGCCACGTTATATGCCATTAGTTCTGCGACATGTGACAACAGTAAAGTCTGTAAACTGCCCTTTAATTACATTACTATTCCTCACTTAGGTTGCCCATAAAGATAGAAAATGTGTGATACTGGTGGCTTACCACTACCGGTGGTCAGACCACTATCCGCTGAACTACTGGCAAATGGTACTCCATCGACCGCCTCTCAATCTTGCGGTCACTCAATTTGTATCATCATCATACTTTAGAATTTACTATTATCTATTTCAACCAGAGGTTGGGTACCAATTGAGCATGTCCACCGGAAGAACCATGAGATTATTTCAAGAAACAAATTACTTTTCATATTTCACTTTTAAAAAAGTATAAATCTGCTTTGTATCATAACATTAAACACCATAGTTACCCGCAGGATTCCAGTTCCTGCTGAAAGTTTGAGAAACTCTGCTGCTGGGTTTGCAACAGACACTGGCTGTTTCCGAAATCGCCTACTATACTAGCAGTACGTACTGATATGTCCAAAATTCAGTATGTAGTAAGCAGTATGTGAACAAGAGCAAAATCTGCAGTATGCCAAAACTCCCCGGATGTCTACTGATTCGGGAAAATATCTCAGTATGCATCGGACCAGTCAGCCTCGCGTACTGTTTCCCATAATGCACAGCGCTCGTTCTGCTTTTTCTTTTTCCTCATTTTTTGACGGGAGGAAATCCGTTTTTGGGTGCTGTGAAAGTTATCAAATTACATATAAACCACTTCCTAACTTTTTAAATCATAAATGGATGCTAAATAAGCATTTTATTTATCGGCTTCGCTGTTGTTTACTTCCGCTTTCCGAAACCGGAAATTCAGCGACGTCTGGCTCAGCATGCTGCATGACAGATCGAACAGAACAGTCATACTACATACTAAATTCAAACGCAGTATGTAGTAGGCAATACCTACTGCCTAATACATTAGTAGGTAGTATGTAGCAGGCCATTTCGGAAACAGCCAGCGTCTACGCAGGGGTGCATCTCACTCGGCTGGAAGTGAAGCTTCCAGCAAAGTGTCTGCCCCCTGATGGCTTGCTGCAGTATAGGTCAAAAACTCTGTCTTGCCCATTCATTTGAATGTGGCTGCAGTCACACTTTAAAAAATAAATACACGTGGTACGAATGTTTCTCACATCCGTATGCTGTGGTGATATGTAGTTTTTATTTGACTGTTTTGTGTTCAAGGCCTCTTTTTTCTGAAAAGTTTCTTTTTCGTTAGTTACCAGAGGTTAAAAAACTGGGTTTTACCTCCGGGTTTGCTTCGATTGACAGCTGCCGTAGAGGGAAACTCCATAGGATCTTGTGACGCTATGCTGTAGGGCGGAGCTCGTTATCTTGCCGACACAGAAATTACCATGGCAACTACAGAAGTTCTGTGACTTTGCAGACTCTGGCTGCACAATGGCTGCACCCTGGAGCGTGATTTTTTTGGCTTCAGAACTGTACAACAGCAAGAGGCGGAGCAACGCTGTCCATTTTTATTTACATTCTATGTGTCTACGTCTTTCGGCTGAACGTGATTTAGAATCACAGAGCTCTATACTCCGAGCAGCGTCACTGCTATTTTGCTCCCAAGGTAGTCATCATGTTCATGTTTATGCCCATGTTGTTTTAAAAGCACATGAACTTGCACAGACATCTACTCCCCCCCTCTCCTCCCTGGATAAATGTGGTCAATCTGAGCAGAGGAGTCTAAATCTGCAACCTAAATCTGCCTGGCTCTTTCATGCCCTGTGCCTAATTTAGCGCCTAGATTGTGCCACCGAAAGACGCGTCCTCAGCGACTTTGCGCCATGCATTTCAGACCTTATTCTTCAGATACATAAAAATAGGGTCCGTAGTGTTGAAAGTGTTGAAGAGAAGCTTAAGAAGAAGGAAAGGGGAGGACCCAACTTTTAAAAATATCAACTCAGAGTCCTGCTCACCTGCTTCAAATCCAGAGCTGTCAAATGCATGTGTTAAGATGAGCTGAGGTAATGTCAAACAGACATTCAGCTGCCCCCACTGAGGAGGGTTGTTCACTTGAAAATGCATGAGTTTCAGCCTGAATATTACAGTGACAGTGTTTCTAGAAAAAATGCAATCATGCTAAGTGTTTACGACTGGAGCCAGCCTCAAGTGGTCATTCAAGAAACTGCAGGTTTTAGCACTTCCAAGCTGGCTCCATATTCAGCAGCTTGGTGAGTGTCGTTTATTGAGATGCAGGCACACTTAAGATTCACTCCAAATGTGGAACATGCAACTTTCTTTGCGGAGAGTTATGTTTATAAATTCAATTTTCAATTTTGAGGAATAACCCCTTGATGAAAAATAGCCTGGAATCACACCAGTGCTTGTTTATTCTGGTGCAGCTTCCTTCCTTTCCTACAAACTTTCCTTCCATCCTTGCTTCCTACCTCACTTTTTCTCCTTTACTCTGAGTTTGCCACTTTTTGAAATCTCTTTGCAGCCACTCACACCAACAGTTGAAGTCTTTCTGATCCACGTGCAGATCTTGAAACCACACGGTTAAGTTTGCACTCACCAATAGTTTTTTTTTAAGGATAATGTTCTGTTCATGAGCGTGCAGGACAAGGCAGACGGGTAATGACTCTCTCTAATAGGGCTTAGTTCATCTGTCCGCATAATGCCGTCTGGCCTTGGTCTAATCTGTGCTCCGCTGTCTGACTCGGCACACTCTGTACCCGGTCAACGAGGGGTTAACCTACAAAGGGAAAAGGGGCGAGGATTCGAGGAGAGAAGGGGGGAGGAGAAGGAAAAGATGTCATGAAAATAGAGAGACAAGTAAAGGGTTGTGTCAGTCATCCGGATGGACAGATAGCATCATGGTGGAGATGAGTGTGGATGAAGAAGCTGCAGTTAATGAGCGCTCAGCATCGACCCTGAGCAGAGGTAATGAAGCTCAGAAACACGCAGAGCAAATTAGCTGTGGAGGACAGGACAGCAGGATGGAAAGAAGGAAGAGAGAGGGAGGTATAAAAAGGAGAAACTAATAGCAGGGTCAAGACAATACACAGCGTGTACTGAAGAGTGACAATGATGTTGAACTTTGACCCTGGAGAGGTAATGATGCTGCTAGTCAGACCACTGATACAAATTAAGGGTGCAAATTAAAGGGCAGGAAAGGACGGAAACAGAGGAAGGAAGAGGGCAGGATAGGACAAAGGAGAGAGAAGTGAAAAAAGGAGAGGCAAGGGTAATGAGAAGAAAGATGAAGAAGAGAAAGAAACAAAAAGAACAAAATGACAGAAAAAAATAATAGGACAAAAAATAACGGACAAAGGAAACGAGAGCTAATAAGGTGAAAAGTGTAAGGATCAAAAGTGAAGAAAATTCCTTCCGTATATATCTGAAAAATAAATGCATAATGCACTTTTTAGTTCATTACATCCCCCAGATGAGCGCCAGTTCTTCTGTTTCTGTTAAGTCTCAGTTTCACTGTAAGCAGTAAGTTCCACAGAGGCTTCACTCTGGCTTCCTTCAGCATTATGAACCTGAAACAGAAACTGAATTTCTTGTGAAATAACAAAATCGTGATGCAGATTTGTCAAAAGTCAAACTTCATCAGGTCTGTCCTCAAGAGGAGAAGAAAACGACTTTTCAAATATTTGTTTGTTGAATAGACGTCTATGAAAGAGGATTAGAGACACTGTTATTTAAGAGACAATAAGTGGATAGAGTAGAAGCAAAGGAAAGAAAAGAGTAGGGGAAAACCCGGTTGGAGACAAGGTGAGAATGTAATAATTTGGTATATGCCCCAGTTTGAAGCAAGCATCCTCACCCAGTGGCGTTGAACTTTAAACCCTGCTACACTATAGACAAGCCCAAAACAGGAATAAAGAAAGAGGATGTAGAAATGAGCGAGTGTCTTCCCCTTGATGATGAAGTTGAACTGTAACCTTTATGAAGGTAACGACACCACCAGGCCTCAGCTAACGGATTAGCCACAGTGCTAACTAGCAGAGTGTATCCACAGGGGAGCTATCTGCCGAGGAAGACATGAATCTTGTGCGTGTGCAGGGATGGAGGGGTGGAGCCGGGCTGGGGGTTTGAGATTGATGGACCCTTATTTAATGCAGGTGATGGTGGCCCAACTAGACGTTCAAGGCCTCATCCTAATGATAATGATCGTGTGTGTGTGTGTGTGTGTGTGTGTGTGTGTGTGTGTGTGTGTGTGGGTGTGTGTGTGTGTGCGTGCGTGTGTGGCAGATGAGGTTCACACTTTGTTTCCTTAAAAATTATAAGCAGCACGGGAGAGATATCCACCACCGAGAAATCAATGTCTCATTTACATCGGATGTGTCCGTGTGACACACCAAACATTACATTTTGACGATGTGTGTTTCAAGGTTACATCATGGAGGTTTTAAAATTACTTCATTTTATAAAGTCTGTTTTTCACATCAATAAAGATTACCTGAAAACTCAAAACTGCAGCTGATAAATCATGAAATAATATTTAAACAGTCTGCAGGGAATTTGACACTAACAACATTGGTTTTGCATGCTTTTTGACTAGAACGCAACATAGTGAAATTAACTTCAACAGACAGTTCAGTCAGAGGTTGTAATGGTGTGAAATGTTTATTGCAGCAGCAGCAGAACACTTAATGTGTTTGGCGTCTACGCTCCGACCTCATCACCCTTCAGATTTATATTACATGTAGAAATATAAGGAGTGATGAGGTAATATTGTAAACCCTGCATAGCCAGAGCCTGCAGGTGAACGCCTTGGGAGGTGAAAGTATGTGTAGCACTGGTGCGGCACAGCAATGCAATGAGAGAGCAGAGTGGGAGTTCGGAAATCTTGCAGATTAAATTGACCGACACATTGGGAGGATACACTTATCAGGTGGTTGTGAGAATGATGCTTGACAAGTTGCCCACGTGAACTACCTGGCTCCTTTCTGTTGTTGCTCTATTTGGTCATTTCTGCAACAAAAGGTCTATATATAAAAACCTAAATAGTAGTTTGATATTGTTGTGAAAATGCAAGGGATCATGGGAGTCATGAACTAACAAACACCATTTCTTATAGTAATGAAAGGGACTTCTCCACAGAGAAGGTGTTGCAATGTCTTTTCCAAAGCTTCAAATACCGTTAGCTTAAAACTAAATTAGCTGATAGCAGCTACTGTTTGCAGTGTAACTCACTTTCTACCGTCAGCTATCAATAGCTGGACTTGGATGGTAAAGAACTCTTGAAAATTGTATGATTCTCAAGCATGTTCTGCAGTTGCGACGGTGTCTGTTGCAGTGTGATTCCTAAGAGGATTTGTAGATGTGCAATTCTGATATACATCTAGTTCAGTCATGTCCTTGAAAATATGGATGGTGGACTAGAACTGGTGCAAATTGCATGATTCAGGTGCCAAGGGTATTTTTAAGTGTCTTGATATCCCCACGATGATCCATATAAAATCATCAATGCTGCAGAACTGAATTTAAGTTGTTTTTTAAAAAAAATTAAAAAATGTCTTTACCAAACGATTGAACTCTACCTCACCTGTCACAATTTTAAAGTTTTTCACGTATGGCTTCATTTGTTTTAACTTGTACATACTTCCTCTCTCATTGGTGATTCAGCCCTGAATCTTGCTTGAACTATCTCCACAGTCTTTGCATTGACGTCTCTGCTGCCTTAATTCCATCCTGTTAAATCTGCGTTTAAGTTGCATTAATGGCATTTCAAGAGGGGTCTTTTTTCCAATGCATATATTTACAACCACAGGTGTACTCAGGGTTAATATCATGCAAAAGGCAGCCTTATTTGAGTAAGGATTCAACCTTTATGATGTTGTTTATGTATCACTAACTGCATATAACTGAGCATAGCCTATGATATATAATCCTTTGGTTTCTTGACTTGCATTTAAAGCTTTGCGTTCATTTTCTTATTTTCTTGGGTATGTAGAACTAGAAGCGACCATCTTTGGAACACACATTTGATTATGCATTGCTTCTCCTCAAGCCTGATTAAAAGGTAGCCATTACATTGCCCTATTGACCCTGCTTTATTATCAAGTTCACTCTTGATGGGATAAAAAAGTTAAGAATGAACGTGATAATGCGGAAGGACAGAGCTGGTTCAATATATTTAAAAGGCACAAACATGAATGTGAATAATTCAGTAAAATTACAATGACACAATCAGCAGCTCTTTCACTAAAGTATAAAGCAGAGGAGCCATTTTTGTCCCAAATGGAAACTCATACAAACATATCCTCTTGCCTTGCTTCCTTTCTTTCCATTAATGAACCCCGTGCTGTGCTCTGATGTTGCGTGCCGGGACGCCTGAAACCTTTCAAGGACGAGCTCATGTTTAGTTGGATGAGCTGATGACAGAGATGGAGGATGTGTGTGTGTTTAAGTTTGTGTGTGTTTGTGTTGTAGGAAATGATGAAGTCATTCCGTCAGTTACCGTCATTCAGATGTCTCCAATTACAAAGTATTTTGCTTCGTCATCCTCTGGTATTTTTTAATATTGAAAAATAGACCAGGCTGCTTTTTATTTCACAGCACCTGCACAAGTTTAGAGAAAATAATCTGTTTTTGTTATCCCGGCCAATCAGGGTTGTGAGTTTAGTTTCACAACATCAACAGTGAGCTGAGGGTAAATTTGAGGAATTGGATTTTGATGCTTCCAGTTGTTACGGTAAATTCCCTTTTGGATGTGGATTATTTGACGTGTTTTTCTGAGAAATCATGTTGTTTCACTCTGGTTTTAATGTTCATGGCGGTAAACACTGCAGCAGCTCTTTCTTTTGAGGTGATGTCAGTCAGAGGTGCAGAGCTGGTGTAACCCTAGCTGGAGTCCCCTGCTTTCTTAGTTGTGTTGTTCAGTGCTTTGAATTATTCCTTAAATCTGGTGTTAGGTATCAATAAGTGCACCAATTGCATCATTTGCATAAACAAATAACTACAGTGCAATCTCAGCAGGGAGTGAAATGTCAGTCAAAGCAGACAAAATGGAAATCTCCAATGCTGTGTATTTTTTAAACCCTGCTTCTATCTTGGTTACTCTGTATTGGTACCTTCTCTAACCTATATCTTGGAATCACTATTGTGTCATAAAAATGTTGTCTAAAAATCTGGTTTCTAACCTCAATGATTCCTAATTATTTGGATGCCCACTGGTTTACATATTGAGGCTTTAGCTTTGATAGCACTGTAACTGTATGGATTGCTGTGATGGCCTGTTGTTCCACAACACTGGTTTTACATTAAATAAACAATGTATTTTACATCCCTGGATGCATAAAAAGAACTCTTTAACTTTTAATGGAAATGTTTCTGGTGTAGCTTTTGCAGAAATGATCAAACACACAGAGCATTTCCAGCAGATTATTCTTGTGAGAGAAAACTGTTTCATCCTGACCCGCCCCGCTACCAGACCTGCAGCCTCCTGGATCAGCTAACAACCTCTTAACTGCACATTATTTAGACTAAAATGGCTCTTTGACCCTTTTAGTTTGTATTCAGCAGTTTGACTGCAGACAATAGACAAATCCAGAACCTCCTCCACCTCAGTTTGTCCCCTCCCTCCATCCATTTCTTCCTTTAATAGGATTTCCATCCATTAGATCTTTTATCATGACCTCCATGCATGTTAAAGAGGCAGAGATGAGCTGAGGTGTATTGATGCAGGGAGGTGATAGGGAATCAATAGGCCTATAAAATGGACAATCAGGCAGTGAGGCGGGCGGCTGTTAGCCCCAACTGGCTTCTGGAGGTCCTGAGGGGGAATATTAGCTCGGCCTGTGTGTCTGTCTGAGTGTCTCACTGAAGAGGCTCTAATTAAAATGCACAGCCTGTCTCCTTCCTGTTATGTCTGTCTTCTGATTAAAATGTAAACCTGTCTGTGAGAGCCTGGCTGTGAGCCGCAGGTCAGTCATAGAGGCCACGCTAGGACAGTTTCACTGAAAGGAGAAATCAAATCATTAAAATGTTTGGTTTGAGGTGTTATTTTTCACTTAGCTTCTTGAGATAATAAGTCCATAAAAAGGAAAGTAATGAAAAATATATTAAATGAAGAAGTTTTAATTATAAATGTTAGATTTTAGGTATTAAAATGTGAGAGAAGAGGAGGAGGAGGAGGAGGAGGAGGGTCAAGGAAGATACAGAAAAGCATGACAATGAAGTTGAACTCAACCCTGCTGAGGTATCGATGTTGCACATTCGGACTAGGAGAGGGGCAGATTAAAGGTCAGAAAGAGAGGAGGGAACAAGGAAAAGAATGAATAAACAATTGCAAAAAAGAAGTGGAAAAAACAGGAGGAGAAGAGGAAAGAGGAAGAAAGAGAAAGAAGAAGTAGTGATGATCAAAGGAGAAATGAAGAAAGGACATAGGTTTGGAAAAATAAAGACAAGGATGGGGAAACAGGAAAAGGAATAAGGGAAATACAAAATGAAAAGGAATACATTGAAAGAAAAGAGATAAGAAGGAAAATTACATTATGTGGCAAGAGAATGAAACAGAAAAGAAAAGGAGAAGGACAGAAAAAATCATGGTAGAAAGAAAAGAAGAGATATAGGAAAGGAATGTCTGATGTTTGTACCAGTATGATCAGTATGGTGGTAAATTAATGTTTCATAAGAATAAAAACCTGTCCTAAAAATATAAACCAGATATAAATAAACACGAATTACAAAAGCTGATTATGTCATCAGGAATATTATAAAAGAGGTGGTATGTGCAAAAATCAAGTTTGGGCAATAAGAAGATTCCAGATTTCCTCCAGGGTTGTTATGGTTGTGCTTGACTGTATTTTTTCCTCTTAACCCTTTACTTTACATAATGTTTACACTGAGAATAAGTAAAGCGAAAATCCTGCACCTCTCCATTCAAACACTAGTATTAGAGAGGTTTTGTGCTTTACTTACACTTAAGTTTAAAATTTGAACCTCATCCCTCAAAACTTACATGTGGCCCTCCTTTGTTGGCTCGCTGATACAATAAATCTGTTTGGTGGATAGAGGAGGACACTGGGAGAGAGAGCGGGGAATGACGTTCAGTCTCCCATTGAGTCTCTGTACTTGAGGTGCATGACTTAATCATGAGGCCAAACTAGCATCCCAAACTTTAACTGATGGGAAAGAAAGAACATTTGTTTTGTTAAAAATGAACAATTAAGCTCAACATTTTTCTTTTTCAAAAAAAATGTATAGAGCATATAGATGGATGTTGTGATCTAGTGAAAGAGCTCTGACTACCTTTATTACCCAGTTTACATACTTGATTCCGATTAGTCAAAACTCCTCAAAAATGGTAAAGTCAAGTTCCGTCACATTCCACCTCTACCTGTTGACACTGTGGCAAAAACAATACCTTCTATTAGGTTTCTAAATCTATACATGGAGGATCATCTTAATTTACTTTAAGTTAATTTGGCAAGCACAAAGCCATAGATTTATGTGTGATAGTTGACCAGGAACCAGCAGGCTGATACTTCACCTTTAAATGGAATTAAAATCTTCAGTTTAATGTTAATTTGTCCCGCAAGTGGGCAGACAAAAATCCTATGCCAGGGAATCGTTACAGGCTGTTGAAATTGAGAAAAAAAAATTTATCTGCACAGATAAATCATCTTTCAATCTGTATTTTTTGTCAGCTTGTTTGTTTCTCTGGTCGGTAACATCAGAAACAAGGACCTCACCCCTTCAGTCTCTGTATCCTATTTTGCTAAATGTACACAGTTACCTGGTTACAGCTCATTTTTTACTGTTGCTCCAGAATGTATGTTGTGAGTGTGTTTACGTTCAGAGCCCTCCATAATCTTTTCTTCTGTGGTACCTACTTTAAAATCCTGTTTTCTATCTCTTTCCTCTTTTTTGTGCGATCTCCCTGTGGAAGCGGAGCTGCAAACTAAACATGGTGGATCTTTTCCCCCAGGTGTTTGTCTGAATAAACAGGGTCAGGCATAAAGAGATTCCTGGTGTCACCGTGCCTTTCCTATCCAACAACCACAACACAGATCCCATCAGCTGCTCACACACAGATACAGATACAAACACCTCAGCTCTCACATGACCTCTGACCTCTCAGACAATGGTGCGGTCACGCTGGTGTCTCCTCCAATAGAGAGCTGCACCTCCTGCTCTGTGTCACTGCGACTCATCCATCTGGATAGTCACAGACACACGGACACACACATTGTGCACACGTGCTGACACACACATAAAGAGAATATGTATCTGTGCAATTGCGCTTGCTCACACATGCAGAGACTCTTTGCATAAATGCAAATAAAGAATCCCTTAGCCTATAGATGTGTGTTGTGCATATGTTTGTGTTGGGTGTGTAATGTACTGTGTGCATATGCTGTGTGCATGTGCTGACTCGGCTGCATTTCTTTCCTGTGTTAAAAAAAACTACCTCAGGTGCCATTAATTTTCCTGTCGGCATCTCTTCCTTTTCTATTTATTTACATCTCTGCTACAGCAAGAGAAACACATACACACACACACACACACACACACACACACACACACACACACACACACACACACACACACACACACACACACACACACACAAACACAGCGAGAGAGATCAATGAATGACTGCCACCTCACTATTCTACCTTACTACTCACTGTATCTTCATGGAGGTCTACAGGACCTCTCTTTGGTGGTAAATCCAACAGTTTGAAGTGTTGTTTTTTTCAGACTGCAGTGCTATCTCATCTTTTCTAGAGAAGATAGATGAAGTTATCCTCATGTTGGACTATTTGGTTGATAACGTTGAATAAAGAGCCTCAGACACCACTGGAGTGGCAATGCATGGAAACTGAGGAGTGAAATGTACAGCTTATTTTTCAGTTTCATTTTTAATTGTATTAAGTGATATAAAAGACAGAAAAGAAAAGGTGATAAGAAAAGTGGACATAAATATACAGACAAGGGAAAGTTTGTGTGAAGAGTAAGGGCCTGTGTCCACTAACAGCAATCTTGCACTGGCATTTCCTGTTTTCTACACCAGTGCTTCCACAAGTGTGGACTATAACCCCCTAGTGAGCCATGAAGGCACTGCAAGTGGGCCATAAGAGGTCTCCGGAAAGTTCAGTGCATGACTCGTGTAACGTTAAGCATGAATAATTACTTTACCACATATGGACCTCATATTCAGACTGAGTATTAATTTGGTTTGGTAGCGTCATCATGAAAACGGTGCCATTATATTCTGATCTTCACCATGAATACGTTCACTGTACAATATAGTGTAGATGGCTTGTACAGTCTTGGTAATGAAATGTCCCCTCATTTAAGGTCAGCTCTACAGATTAACAAACAATAAAATAAAGTCTAGCTGCTTGAAATGAAATCCTCTGAATGTCAACATGAACAAAACAAGTTTTAAATACAAAAATCAGACTAAATAGGTAGGTACATAGACAGACACAAGGACAATGGAGTTCCCCCTGACTCTATTCCCGGTACTCTGTTGTTGTTGTTTTTTTGGTTTTTGCTTCTTTAAGTCAAAAAGTGGATTTTGTTCCCCAGAAATTCCTATGTTTGACCTTACCATTTTGCCTACCCGAGTGGAATCAATGAGACTAAAGGTATTTTGTGTGTAATTTGATTGTGCAAAGCTTTGTTTGAAAAACTCCATATTTGAGATTCGTCTTTTTGTTTTAAATCTAAATGGACAGACTAGTTAAAATACATTATCCCAAATATTAAGACATCATTATGAAACTCCTGGTTCTTGATATAGTTAGCAAAGGTGCTTCAGTACTGTATACCAAAGTCAGGTTCAACAGGAGGATTCAAAATACACAATTATGTGTATTAATGGAGAACCTCTTTCTCCAGTGTTTTTGCATCTTTTTTTGTTATATTCTGGGTAATTTTGCTTCTTGACCCCCTGGAGATCTTTGAACAAGCCCCCTGTAAAAAGAAGATGACCACTGTCCTACAAACTTAGTGACAGTGAGCAAAAAGATAAATACATTTACCAAACTTACAGACCTTTATCCTCAAGAACGTTTTTCCTTTTGATTTTTCTTCTATCTTGTCCAATCTCTATTTTAGTTATCTTCTTCCATCCCTTAATTATCTCACTCAGGGATAAATATTAATAGATTTCTGTGCTTCTACAATCGCCCCCTCCCCCGACTCTCCTCTGCAGACTATTTTCTTCCACATTCCTCCTTTCTTTCCATTTCCCCTCCGTGCTCCGAAATCAAAATTGCTTTTGTTATTGAGGGCAGGATTGTGTAACTCTAATCTGTGTAATCGAATTGCAACTCTCAGCGCAGGCATCTGCAGCCCGCAGAGCTCTCTGAGTGTGTTTGCTCGCGTGCAGAGTCAAGTTTTCCAGATTTACATTATTGACCCTGTCTCAGAGTAGAGGGAGAGAAAGAGAGACAGACATGAGGGAAATTACAGAGGCTGTTACAGTCAGAATGGGGCTGTCCATCAGGCCAGTCAACTGTGCATGTCACTGCTCACAGGTAAAGAGACACACAGAAACAGCCTGATACACAATCAGCTGCAAATATGAATGGACAGAGAAGGACTGTTCAGACCTCCTCTTGGTTTAGCCACCAGCCGATACAGGCAGTAAGTTTTAAAAGTACTTTGAAGATTCAAGACTTAATGTTTTTGTCACTTCAATAATACCATAATGTTCTCTTTGATAGGGGCAGCAACAACTTCGCTTTGGGAGACGATTCTTTGCATGAATGTGCTCTGAATTTTTCTGAATGATTATCGTGACAGCATTTCTGCAAAGCGATTTTCCTAGCTGAAATGCTGTCTTCGCAAGGAAATTGTTTAAGCCAATTTTATATTTGACAGAAAAAGAACAACGGCACATTAGGGCTGTGTGATGTTAACACACATGATGGCCAACTGTGATTTGCAGCATTGTTAAGCCAAAGGTCATGGCTCTGTTCTTGTGATTGATCCACTGTAATATATTAATTTTAGCCACAACATATACAAGATGAGACTGGATGATTGCCTTGTGATTCACCAGTGAAATCTGCTCTAAATACAGGCGTTTAATCTATGTCTATGAATAACCAGTGAAATGACTACACTTTTTAACCAGTTTTTAAACATTATATCAGGGAGATGCTCACTGGGTTTGGTCATGTTGTGTCCTACCATGATTTTGACTTACAGATTCCCCTCATGAATTATAACCTTCTGCAGGCACATTGTCTATGCTGAGCACTTTAGTGCAGTTAACCCCTGCTATTTATATGCTGCTACTGTCTACATGTGGATGTTTTGCCGTTGACAGAATTAACTGGTTTGGCGGGGACTCTTGAGAAGAAGAACTGATGCCACAGGGCTGTGAAATCTCTGAAGTCTTCACTTGAAATCCTGCAGGCAGAGAGAAGTAAGACAGAGAGTGTTTTGGCATGTGTGCATAAGTGAGTGAATGTATGTATGTATGTATGAATGTATGTATGTATGAATGTATGTATGTATGAAGCAAGCTGCCATCAGCAGACAGTTGTGGGATTTTTTCCCAGAGCCCTCAGCTTGTCTCAGATCTGCCTGATAACCCTTCGCTCTCTTTCCAACATTTATTTTTCATATGTGGACTTTATTTGTGCTCAGGCAGATAAAGGGCTCCTACATTTGATTGGCAGGGCCCTCCAGGGGCCTTTTTATCCATAAATCACCCTCCCTAAGTATTCGGCCACTCCAAGCACAAGAACATAGCTGAAGGGTGAGATTTTGATGCAGTGTCTCTTCTCCTCTTCAGTCCCGCTGCAGATATTTATTTCGTTTCATCAGTGACTATCACTTTTTTGCCCAAATGTATTGGATATTTTCAGTATTCCAATTGTGGGGGATCTTATATATAATGCAGAAAAAAAATGCATGTTGGTGATGAATTCTAGACAAAAGCCTCATAAAGAAGTCAGCTGGATGGAGAGGTTTAAAATTCCCTTTAAGTTATTTTGCTCGACAGATGTGTGCTGGTGATGAATATTCCACACCACTCCTCTAAGATCTCCCCGCAGACTGCCTGCAGGCCTGGAAGTCTTTACAACCCTCCCGGCCCCGTGCCTCCTCGTCAGAAATGTCTTGTGCAAATTTGTTCTCGTTTGCTAAAATTCACTAATGGGAACTAAAAAAGAGACGGAGTGACATTTCAGACACATGGACTCATGGGAAACGTGGCAAATCTGTGTTTCCTCCATATACAGAGATCTTGTTCTTTATGTTTGCAGTGATGGCAGCTGAGTCTAGGAGTGCATGTTGTGATGAATCAAAGGTGTCTGGAAAATAAAACAGCTACATAGGATATTTAGGTTTTTCTCATTTGGTCCAAACGGTTCTAATAAATATCCTGACAATTGATTAGTACTTGCTGGTTGAACCTCAAACTGCTCTTGGCTACTGTGCAACCAATGTACTACTAGTATTACCATTTTAATATGAACAACCTCATGGTTACCATGTTTGCAATATGGTGTGGACACGAATTGTTACCTCTCTGTCCTGGTTGATATTGAAGTGACTTGATAATCTTACGAAGATTTCATATTGTTTTTCATATATTGCTTTCTGTACTTGCTATTTGCTGCATTTTTTCATTTGGACTGACATAATTAAGAATGGGGATTTAGGGAATAGGGACAACTGAGGGACTTTCTAGACCACAGTATTTGCCAACCTGTGAATGATAAAAGTGAGCATTGTAGAGGCTGTTATGGAGGGCAAAGCAGAGATGGCCTCAAAACAGAGGTGCAACTTCAGTGGCAAACAAACAAGACCTTCCCACACATTTGTGTGGAGGTCTGGATGTTTGTATATGCTTTTTAGAGCACAACTGCTGTGAACCAATCAGAAAATGTATTTTTTTTTCACTGCTTTGTCTACTTTATCGGCTCTCTGCCTTTATTTTATCTCTCTTTTTATGATACGTAACAGTAATTGAGATTGTGTCTTTGTCAACTAAGTGGTATTGAAAAGTATCAAAGTATCAAAAGTCTTGACAACCATTCAAGAATGTAAACTCATATTGTAACCCCATGTTACACTCATATTTTTGGAATTGGCTATCCATCAAACCATGATAATAATATATCCCTGGGGTCTTTGCTTGACAATCCTGCTTTTGTACATTTTTCTGAGACAAATTTGTTGGTCAGGGTATCTCTGCAGCTTCAAAGTATTTTCATTGTAATGTTTTTTTCAAAAAATGTATATCTTATCAAATAATTTCAGCTTCTGCATTCAGGGTTTTGCTCCTGGCCATGTTGCAATATCAGTAATTATATGATGATTGCTGATGCCCTTCATTCAAATGCTTGGTTGTACAGCAGATGTCACACTTATTAGACTTTCTAGGTTTAACTTTTCCCTTAACACCTGCTCAGACTGGCCTTGATTGTAACCAGGCTTTACTGTCAGAAGGCTCTTATGTCTGAGGACAGGACCCGGCTGCACACTGAGGTCAGAACACTAATTGAAAATGCCAAATGCTGATCCCTCAATTACTTTGAACATGGACTCTGTCTGTCTGTCTGTCTGCCCTGCACCCCAACCTTAACCCCCACCTCCAGCCTCCATATGTGATCTCCGGGCCTCTCTCTCTCACTGTCCGGTCCATTGTTAGCCATGCCTCTCGCCCCAAGACACCCCGCTCCCTCCCCACTTTTACCCCCTCAAAGAGGCCTGAGGAGGCTTCCCATGGACAACGAGGGCACAGGGTCAAGACACGGGCGGACATAAATCTGTGGCCTCAACATCTATCCCCTGACACCCCCACCATCCACTCACCCCCCTATCCTATCTACAACACACACACACACGGGCCCAGCTAACAATAGGCCCTCTCCATCTGGGTGTAAATAATGATGATATTGTGGTGGTGAATGGTGCCCTGTGTCCAGGCGATAAGCCCAATATAGTTATAGCAATATGGGGGGGGAACGGAAAGGGGGAGTATTGTTCTTTATCTGTGTCATGGCCTACCCATCCTGTCTGTATGTGTGTGAGTGTGTGTGTCACACTCTTAATTATTAATGCCTAAGCCCTCACCATTTTTCCTCATTCGTCTCTTCTTCCCCAATCCCCCCTCCCAAACTCTCACCCTGCAGCCTCTTCCCCTCCCTCGGCCTCACCTCGTTCTCTTGCTTATTTTTCTCCCCCCTGGTGTTGTATATGTTTGGGGATTTCTATTGTTCTCTAATATCCTCTCTTCTTCTTCATTCCTTCCTGGTCATTAATTATCCCCACACCACCACAATGGGCAGTTTAGCTTCATTTGCATGTTGCTTTTAATGTTGTTGACAATCAATTAGCCTGCAATGATCATATCTGAGATGACAAAGAAAGGAAATTATGTGACTGGATAAAGTGGGAGAGGGAAAGTCTTCTGGACATGCATTAAATCAGCGGTAGTAAAGCTTGCTGCTATAACCTTCTACTGACTGCATTCTCACTCTCTATCCAGTTTTATGAGTCTTTCAGATTGAGATAATGAGGCAAGCCCTCTGACTCTCTTCCTAGAACACGTTGATGGTATCCAGTCACTAGTTTGTTGCATGAAAAGTCCAATGACCAACAGAAGAGAGAGCTTACTCACTCTCTGACCTCCACATACCTGGTCAGTAAGAACTGTAGCTGAGATGGTCAAGACCAAGATCAGGATGTATTAAGGCAAAGACGACACCAAAATTTTGAGGGACTGAGATCTAGTCAAGACAAAGACCAAGCCAGGGTTAGACCAAGTCAAACCAGGGTAGCTATGACTTAAGAGTAAGACCAAAGCAAGGCAAGGCCAGACCAGATAGAGACCCAGATTGGGTCAAGACCATGACCAAAAGGAGAATACGATGGACCCAAGGCTCAGCCAGGCTGGATCAAATCAGGCCTTGATCAAGTCAAGACAAGGACCAAATCAGGCCAACACTGAGACAAGACCAAGACCATAAGTCAACAAGACAGATTAAGGGCCAAGGCACACTAAGACCAATTCAAGACAAAGAAAAGGGCAACACAAGAGATGTTCACAACCATAACCAAAGGAGAGCAGGATGAAGCCAAAACCAAGGCTTGACAAGACTGGGTCTAGACCAAGACCAAGGTAGGATAAGATGGTAGTCAAGGCCAAGATCAAAGGAATGTATAACAGGTCCAAGACAAAGACATGGCAAGAGTGGACCAAGTCAGGACAAAGACCAAGGCAGGACAAGACTTGGTTAAGACCAAGGCAGGACAAGACTTGATGAAGACCAAGACCAAGGCGGGACAAGCTGTGGCTTAGAGCAAGACCAAGGCAGCACATACATATTACTTACTTACATACATAGTTTTCTTAGAATCAATAACATTTTTGGGGAGAGTGGTATAAGGGAGAGGGTTTTAAATGATGGTATCTGATCAACACACTTGCCCCTACCTTGTGTACCATCTCGGGATATATTGAAGGCTAATACGATCCTGGTATCAGAACAGTTCTAGGTGAGGATACATCGTATAACTTTAACCACCTTAGACATGAAGAGTAGCATAACAAATGTGACTGTCTCAAAGTTGATATAATTAAAACTATATCCAAAAGCAGCTGAGGATATAATTAAAAGAAAACTTTTAAATTATAACTTTGTAGTGAAAAACTTCTCCCATTTCATAAGGCAAATAGTCATTAGGATAATGTTTAGATAAAGAGTCCAAACTTTGGGAGTGCAGAGTGGAATTTTGTTGAGCAGCTCTGACAGTGTTTGTTTAGCATACACTGAGCACTGAGAGAATCTTATTAGTGTAATAAATTCAGGCAGCCGGGCAGACCTCCTCCTTCATGTGTCACATTGGTTTGAAGGGAGCCGGAGCAGATGTCGCTCTCTTTTTTCTTTTCACTCCCCCCTTTTTCCCCTTTTCAATTGCCTCCTCCTCCTCCTCCTCCTCCTCCTCCTCCCCTCCTCCTCTCTCTATCAGTATCTCTCCTATCCCCATGTCACTCTATCTATCCGTCTTTCTGATGACTCTGCTTCCTTTCTGTCATCCCTCTCTCTGCTTCGCGGGCACAGTAGGGGACCTGGGATACTCTCAACACACACCAACACACACACATATGGTTGTCATTCATAGATGTTGCAGGCATAATGTGCATCTGGCCAGTGTCAGAGTGAGAGATGTCACCGGAGCATCATTGTCATTAAGGTTGGGCTGATGTTCCTGCAGTGATGCCTGTGACAAGCTGAAGAACTAACAGAGAACATACAGACACAAACAAACAGATGAAACACGTGCATGGAGAGGGGAATGGGTAGGTTTAAACAAAAATGCTGGTGCTTGTAGTGCTGTGTTTAAATCAGACACAAGGCAAGTTGTTGGAAAAATATCTGAAATTCTTTGCTTTCAGCTTCTTCAGGCTGACTGGTGCCAAATTTGAGGACCTGTAAATGGTGAGACTTGGTCTAGGTCTAGGCTTGGCTTTGTATCAGGAGTTTTCAAATGGACCCAAACTAGAGATGTAGCCAATTCCCATATTTGCATCACTCACTCCACTCATTATAGATTTGCATCAGTTCTTGTAATTTCATTGACCTTGTATGTGATCATGCTAAGCAGAAAGTCCTCTTTTCCAATGCCTGGTTGAGCCATAATGGTTACGAACTCTGGGGACGGCAGTATCTCCATCTGAAGGGACTTTGCTTGGGAATTGGAAGGTTGCAAGTTCAAGTAGTGGTGCAGACCCAAAGTACAGAAGTTGGGCCAGGTTGCTAGAGAGGTGCCGGTGTACCTTTGACCAGTTGGTTCACACTGAAACAGTGTGTGAAACTTAAAACACAACCCTGATAGATATTATGAGAGCACACATTGTTTAGCTCAACATGGAAGAAAAAAGTAAAAACTGTGTGTTTGAGTATGTTCTAAATCAATTACTTAATACTCAATTAATTGTTAACATCCCTAACCACAACCATTATTTATTATTGAGCATATATTCTAGAGAAACATTTGCGCTTTAAAGCAGGGGCAGCATCTGCACTCTGAATCCTTCAACCCTGCTCTAATTAGACCGAGTTTGAGCTGTGACTGTTTTTTTTTTTCTTTCCTGCAGCTCATGTCTGATCTCTTCACGGCTGTCCGATCAGGAAAAAATCAGTTTCTGTGTAGTTTCTTCAGTTTAGACAGCCATGAAAAGATCAAGATATGTTCCACTGAGAGACCTGCCAAACCGGTCTGAACCTATGAAGCATGTATGGACTGAAAACATCCAGAATTTGATACAAAGAAAAAACACTTTAACCTGTTGGAAAAAAACAACCATAAAAAATGCATTTGAAGGCTTCAAAATTCAACTGAGCAACAGCAGTTTGCCTTCATAGAGTTTTCCTCTACAAACCACTTACATGAAGCAGTTTAAATCCCCCCTGTGTGTTGAATTCATTTCCCTTAATTCAGTTTTAGGATAATAAAGGCGCAGAATACAGTGAGAAGCTTACACAAAGTACTGTTTAGATCTACACCTCTGTGGAAAATTCAACATCTATTCATCTTGTGTCAGTGTGTATGAATATGTGCAAGGATGGGTGTGTGTTTGGCACCACTGTCATGACTCATCTTTTCAGAAGTATGTGTGTGACCTTAATTTAAGCAATCACTGCTGTTAGAGGGCGGTGTTTTTTGGATGAATTTGCGGTAGTTGGTGGTGATGGATCGTGTGTGTGTGTGTGTGTGTTTGGTTCAGGTTGCTGTTTACATTCTCGTGTACGATGGTTGAAGAGAAGCTGCGTATTTATCTTTCCTCAGAAACACAATCAAATTTTGGTTCATTACTTCCTTCTGCACGTCTGTTTTATTAAATGCTCCACAGAATAAGAGTAGATTATGGTTCTCCTGAGTCTTCTCCAAGATAAATGGGTCAGTTCATAAGTTTGTGACAACTTCAACTATAGTCTACATTTAACGTTGAGGCCTTTTAGTTTGAGAAGTAGCACAGATGTTTGAAGATGTAAGATCTTCTGATGTATCTATCAGATATTTGTTGGATCATTTGGGTTGTTCAGTCATCCATTCAAGATATGATTAAGATGCTGGGGCTGCAACATAGAACTGTTTTGATAGTCGAGTCATCGGTTATCGACACAATTAATCGGATAATCGGATAATGAATTCCATGATTCAATCCATGCACGGTAATTGTGGTAACATGGTCAGAGTTTGTTCCACTGTTCGTTGTTAGGAGAGGAGGAAAGAAAGATAAAGTGTTGGCTCTAACCATAGACTGTCTAAAATATGAACATATTGCTGCTGTCGAGCGATTGTAATGTAAAGAGGCGGGCTTTAAGCCTCCTAGCCAACAGCTACAGCGTTCCCGCCTCTCAATCAAGTCATTGGAAGACTCGTAAACTCAATATCTTCGAAAATGTCACGTTAGAAAAAAATTCACCCCCCGTTCAGTGTGTTCCGATCGAGAAATGATCTATCCAGACTACACTTGTTTCTTGTACCGGGCTGTAAACATGTTTATTTCTGCTGTAAAGATAGTTTTTTTTTAATTGGTGTGTATGTGGTTTCCGGGACTTCCGGAGCCTTCCTCAAGCGGATCCTCTATGAACTGCAGTTTTTAACACTTTTAACAGGTTGCCGCTTGGCTCTAACTGGACTTTTAGCATGAATGTCAAAGTTAATGTTTAACCAAGAGACAGCCAACCTGCCCTTGTTCGTGTGCTTGTGCAATACTGGCATGATCCACTAAGTAAGATATGTTTTACAGATCACAAAAACACTCACAATGATGTCACCAACTATTTATGGACTATTAAAACTGCAACTATTCAGTCATCGATTTTTGTTAACAAATCGTTGCATAGAAGACGTGTGTGACCATTACAGCATCTGAATTTGATAAAATTAGATATAAGTGTGTTTAAAGAACACACAATAAGATACGTCTTAGCAGTGCTTGAAAGGGCATTACACTGGTGATTATGTTTCACATTACAATAATTTAAATCTAGAAAAGGCATATAAATAGACAAATACAACAAGGGGAATAGAAATAGTGGATGGAGTCTGAAGTATATGACGACAGGGCCTTCTTATAGTTGTTGTTGCATTGGGTGATTTGATTGGATTTGTTGCCTATAGAAAAACAAATGTACAGAAAAACACCAGGTTTACTCTATAAGTGTGCATATGTATGTATGTGGGCTTGCCATGTTTTTTAAGGTCATTTGTATATTAAAGCTTTTTATCTGGATGCACAGATGTCCCTGTGAGCAGCATACACATCCCAAACACACACACTCAAACAAACACACAAACACACACTGGTCACCAGTTGTTGGTGGCGTCTGCCCCAGGGCAGAGCTTTCATGCTACATTTCCACCAATCCTGCAAACCTCAACCACTAATCCATCATTTTAGAGGAAAGTACACACTGGACAAACACACACACACACACACACACACACACACACACACACACCACACACACACACACACACACATACACACACACACACACACACACACACACACAAACTCAGACACATGCATTCGCTTGGATTGAAAGCGGCAAACCTTCATATTTTCCTACACACACATCTGAAATGTGATGTCTTGTTCTCACACTCACACATGATGTATCTGCCCAGTGGACAGTCAGTGGTCTGGTGTTACTGCCCACTGCGACTGAGCAGGAAACAGCTGCTGAACCTGATAAGACCCCCTGGATACACACACACACACACAGCTGATACACACACACACACACACACACACACACACACACACACACACATACACACACTGGCATAAGCAGTCCATTTGAAATCATGTGTTTCTGGATGAACACATCTCCTGGTGTTGAGCTCTGAGTCAGTTCTCTGGTGGGCTGAGCCGACGTCACACTGTGTAACAGAGCTGCAGGCAAAAAAGAAAGAGAACCTGCCCTCACACAGCTGATAGTTCACTGAGTTTACAGGAGAGGAGAAAGTCACTGTTTTGTATTTACTCTACATGATGAACACAACATAATTAGTAACCCTGTACAGCTTGGGAATTTAGCTGCCTGGGTTCTGTAAGACTTTCTTCACACAAATATTTTGTTGGATGTAATCTAGCTGTGGACATACCAACATCACACAGTATATTTATTAACTATTTATTTCAGGAAGTTTTGTACACCTGTGAATACAGCTTTGGAGTCATAATCTGTGCTTATGAAAAAAACAAGCACTTTCATTAGTTTTAAGGTACCATACTTTTGGGGTCCAAAATTGGGGTAGCATTTACTCAAGGAGTAGCTCATTTCACACCTGCAGGCTGATGCAATCCATCTGAAACTCTCTGTGTCTATAAGTCGTTTAGATGCCAGAATGTGTAAAAGAGGAAAAGCAGCCTAGAAAAAATAGTCTCCCCTGTAAAAGCAAACAAAGAAAAGATAATCCTGTTGTCTTATATAAAGTCAGATAAGGAGATGAATTTGGATTTGACTCTGTTTTTGACAACAAAAACAAAAACTTAAGAAGAAGACTTGAAAATGTCTGTGCAAGTGGGCATTCAGGTTATGTATTAGTGAACGTCCAGGCCTACACACACAGACTTTGCATGGCGTCTCTCTCTCTATGTAAAGCCTGATTAATATGTTACATCTGACCTCTCTAATCTTATTACACAATCTGCCCATGGAGAAGCTCAAGCAGCACTTTCAGCATCATCACACTAACACACTCACACCAAAATTGAAGATGGAAACTCTCCAGGTTATAATCAGTACACATAATAGAGATTAAACTTTTCCTCTAATGGATGAAATACATCATTAGGTGTCAACTTTGTTTCCCTGATCACAGCACAACTTCAGTTGCTGGACATTACAGTGAATGACCCAGTAACACTTCACAACTCAGGAAGAAAGAAGATCTTGTAACACCTGTGAAACACTCTTTTGTGTGTGAATATGATGTCAAAAGAGGTCCATGATAAAAGTACATCATGTTTCTTGTCAAGAAACTGTTGCACCAGGATATTTGTTTCAGCCACTTTTGTGCATATATGCTTTACACAGCTGTAAACTCTCTCCCGGGAAGTACACTGATCTTACAGAATTCTGAACCAATTTTTCACTTGCAAGACTAACTTTGAAGTCGGACCAAATTTCAGCTTAATTCAGGGTCATTTGTTGTGTATTGTCCAGGAAGGCACAAGAGACCACAGGCTGATCAGCTTCTCCTGACAGGTTGGTCGAATCTTGAGCATGCTAGTAATTTTCGTTGGTCGACAGTGGACTCCTGCGGGAAGCTACGAGATGATTCCCCAACTTCAGGCTTAGTTTTCCTGTGCAGAATTGTAGAAATGTAAGCACTGTAGCATCGCATCATGTGATGTGGATGACTGAAATGTGCACAGCCATGACATTATGACCACCAGTGCAATCTAAAGTAACAGCTCTGCCACAAATTTTATTTTTACAAAGCTTTTACATTTTCATTTTTGTAGGAGACACATCAGAGAGGTGATGGTTAAGCTTTGTTTTTGTTATATCACATTATTTGACTTTCACTCCAATCTGTAAGAGTTTTTAAAGGAAACTTTATTGACAGCCATCTAAAATCTGTCCTCATTCAACATGTTCTCTCTGCCCACATGATTTGTGAGCTTTGGTTGTGCGTTCTGAAGGTTCACACGCACAGTGTGAGTTGATATTCCACCATGATGTAAAACCCCTCTGTGCGTGTCTGATTAGATTTAGCTGCTGTTAGATTTGACTCTCTTTGGACGTCTACTAAAACATTGTTGTCTCACTGGGTAAAGTCATGACCAAAAAGTAAAAGAAATAAGAGACGAGTCAGAAATTGCTTAATAGTGTTTTCTTTATTGAAGTTGTGTTATTAGCTTGTGAAGATTTGACACTTTACTTGAACTTGTCTGAAAGACCATGCATCTTTGCTCTGATAGATGTTACTTGACTTTGATTTAGGCCCTAGAAAAATAGCATTGCTGCTCCTTTTCAATTAAGCTTCAGTTCATTAGAGTTTGATGCTTCCTGAGATTCAAACACTGCAAATGTTTTGTCTTATAATTTTAGTTTTACTACATTTTATCTATCAAAGCACGGGCATGTTCATAGTTTTCTAGCCCTGTCAAATATCTCAAGAATTGAAATAAAGAGTGGCAGTTTCTCAAACAAATTAGTACAAAAGCAACGAATAATGCATCCGGGACCATCCAAATGCTTGCATGCTTAACAAAAATAAGACTCCTTTCGGAGAAGGGAACCCTGCAAAACACATGAAAAACTCAACGTGTTTTTAAAAATAGCTGGAAGAAATGTAAATTATACAAATATGCTAAAACATCCCAGAAGCACTTGTATAGCCCTTTAATGTTTTTAAGATATGAAATATTAATGGCCAGGATGAGCACATGAGGCAGTCCTGCCTCTATGTCTCTTCTGTCTAGTGCGTGCTCTGGTTTACATTCATCTTTTTTAATTTGTGCTCAGGATTTGTGGATGTCACTGTCAGCCCTCGTCCCAGCTATAATTATTCAGCAGACAGCATGTGGGTGACAGCGTGGCCTACTTTGGAGTCAAGTACGCCGTCCGCCTGGTGCTGCATGTACAGTATAGACACAGACATGCATGAAAACAGAGCAGAATATGTGTCAGAGTAAGGGCAGAATATAAAACAAAGACAGGGGGACTCCCAACCAAACAGGTCCTTATTTTCTGTATCTGCTCTGTCTCCTTGCAGACACATAACATCCCATCCTGATTGATTTGGGGGCACTGTAATGACCAGGGCTACAGTAACAGCTGGCCAATAGTTAAGAAGAGAGGTGTTAACCCCATGGCACCTCTGTGTCTTTGTGTGATACACGCATTGAAACTGGCTTTATAACTTTTATTCAAAGCCAGAGTAGTCAGCTGTGAAAGTGGGTCACTGAAACCAGGCTGACTTCACTCATCCACTTTTTTACACTAACAAAAGGCAATGCACTGTACTGCATTTTATATATAAACCATGAAGAGCAACAGCCAGTGTAGCAACTAAAAAGACGCTGGACTGACCATGCCTTGTTGGGTGCAAAAATTGTGCATAATTTTGCAGTCGCATAAAACAATGCAGTAAAACAACAGAGAACCAAATTCACGTAACCCTAAACTTGTGCTAGTTTTGTCTTTCTTTTTTTAAGGATTTATCAACAACAGAAGAGAAGAGAAAGTCACTTTGATTTGTAAAATCTGTTGCAATCTTTTTGTTGTTTTGTGACTTTGGATTCTGTCAGCCTTTGTAACAACCCCTTCTGCTGATGGGTGGTTGATATCACAACTATATCTGGAGATATGAATAATGTTGTCACAGTTCCAAAAGAAAGTCATGAAGTTGTCCCTCAGAGATCCATGTTTGGTCCCATGTTTTTTATTTTATTTTAATATCAGTATTTTAGTCACAAATCAGAACTTCATGATACCTTACACTGATGATACTCTCTTCTAGCTGTTGGCCCCCAAAAACCACACATATGCTTTCCCGAACCATCAGATCTGTTTTGATTACTTCTTGATCTTTTATTTATATAAGGCTTGCTCTAAACTTTCTTTTTCTTGAATATGTCTCCTGATAGAGCTTGATTTGGCTCTTGAGGGGTTCTTAGGTACAGCTATGCCTGTAGTTTGGTGCAAAGCATGCTGATTTTCAAAAGGCAGTATTTTCACCATGTTCACTATCTTAGTTATTCTTATTTAATCAATGTTTTATGCTCAGTAGTACTTAACCAAACTCATAGCTAAGGTGGATTATAATGTGATTTTTTTACAGGTACTCATCTTGAAAAAAAAACTGATGTTATCATTCGAAAGGTAACACTGGCTGTGTATAAATATGGACAGCACGCCTCAATCTCCTTCACCTCTCACACCCCTTCCTTTAACCAAAACATCCATTTAACTTACTGACAACATGTCAAAGCACCCTCGGGTGAGTCCAGTCCACAGCAGAACAGGATTTGAGCAGACACTTATAGTTTTGGAAGGTTCAATGACTCTCGGGTTAGTATATGTTATGTTTTCTCTCACGGTTCCTCCTCTACTCTTATAATTCAGTGCACACAGTGATGCTGGAACCTCACTGGTCAACAGAGCTGTCAATCATAGTGTTATACCCCTTTTTATAGCATCAGATAACTGACATAAACTAAAATTGTCAAAAAAAAATGAACACGTAGTCAAAAATCAGCTTGATACGAATTAAATATAATGTATAGTATAGCTTAGTTTGACCCATCTTTTATAATAGGGGAAGGCTTTAAGACCTGTACTGCTGCCAGCCAGAAGGGGGAGCTCTAAAAGTTTTGGCTTCACACATATAGCTGTATTCTGTCAATGGTTTTATGCAGTCTATTGTAGGGTAATATCTGTACTGAACTTCGTGCCAAACAATCTGATATATGTTTAAAGTTAGTTCCTCTTTTTTCATTTAGTCTAGATTTTAAAATGTTAAAACACATATTTATCTTTGATGGCTGATGGTTAATAGAAAATTCAACAAATGTAGAGATATTTCAGATATTACTTTGTGCCAAACGTTTGGGACCTGCTTGATTTCTGACATTCAGTCCTCAAATAATTACAGTCGTCATTCCTCGTAGAGCACCTGCCCTGCAGGTTTAACACAGTTTAATTTATCCTTTTGAAAACATTGTATAACGAACTAAAATGAAACAAATAAACCTTAGGTTATGGAGTCAGATAAATTCAGCTGTCAATGCCCTTTAACCATTTGATCATATTTCACTGTATTCAATTACTTTTTTTTTTTATGTGAGCTCTTACAAGGTGTTTTTATGTCAACATTTCCTGCCTGGGAAGTTTTATCAAATTAAATATTAAGGGCAGAGAGGGAGAGAATAAGAAGGCCATGCGATCAGAGCCCACGACTCTCCTCCAAAAAGGTCTTAATCAGACTAAGTGAGGAGACACTTAAAATCTCATTAGAATTAAATGCCGACCGAAGCAGCACTCATTACTCCAGGCTCAGCGTGTTTGTAATGTGTCTGGCATGTATCTACGTCTGGGGTGTCCCATTCATTCACTTATGGACAACTTTACACTATTAACTTTCCATTAAACTGAACCTAGTTAACAAGTTCTCCTGGATTACCTTTGCTGTCAGGAACTCTCCTCCAGCTCTGCTGTCCTGACCTGAACCAGGGCACCCATCCAGGCTGCCTCCTCTGCAAAGGCCTTTTTCTTTTTTATCCAACACCACTTACTGGAATAAAACATGGGTAGGTACGGTAGTCTTTTCATAGAAGAGCCCATGTCGAGGCTCTGATGATGCTCTGTTAACTTTTATGGAGAGTTTATGTAACCGGTCTCTCTGGTTGAGTGGACCGGCACATTTGGCCATTAGCTAAACCATCCATTAACAGCTTCTACAGCCCTTTTTTTCTTTCAGCGACTTGGGTTTCCAGGTTCCTAGAAACAACATAACAGAATATAACACCCTTTCTTAATCATGACAATAGAGGGCAGATATCAGAAGAAATAGAAAAAAAATGTTGGTCCCAGTACTCCAGTTTGCCTGTAAGTATCTTGCCAACAGATTGTGTTTTCTGGCGTTGTGCCTGCACAGAAATACTTGAGGTGAGACGTCTCCAAAACCAGAGTCAAGTTTCACTATGACTGTACTGTACTTTATTTTTTTTAATCCAGAGCAAGGCAATTTTGTGTCGTTGAAGGTTTGGTCAGTAATCCCCAAAGCTGGTATCAACAAATCCTTTAAGAAAAATCCCTTCAGGTGTGTAAATGATATATGCCCATTACCTGCAGGGCGTAATTCACTATACATAGATAGTAGCCACTGAGAGCACCAGAAATTGTGCATTTTACCTCACTTTCTGCTATATTTCAAGGTCTAGTTCAGAGAGTACCTTGTCATAATGTTGTCATCATATTCAGGCACAAAACATCCATTTAGTTTTTCAGCTACGTGCAGTTCACTGGTTTCGCGTATAGCTGTAGAGATAAGCTGTAAGCATGTCAAATTTCACCATACATAATGAAACATGAACATTATGTGTTTGTCTCATTTGCACAGATTGATTGGGCACAAAGCCATGCAATCATTTGCAATCCTTGTTAGCATGGCTTCAGTCTGAAATGTTAGCCTGTTATCTACCCCTCATCGTTATATCTGAGAGTAGTACGAAGAGGGGAAAGTCTGCTGTCTGCTGAATGGCTGTCAGAGGCGAAAGACACTTAAGCCCAAGAGATTGGGTCACATTTAACCCAAAGTTATGTGTTGATAAGGTTATGAGTACACTGGCTTTAATCAAACCTTCAATTATGAGTGTCAGAAAACACAACTTATGTATGCTTAGCACTAGATCAGAAAAGAGATAAGGTGTCACTATGTCCACTGGGGATGGCATAATTGATACAAGCCATAAGTCAAACCCCAAATAACGTTTCACCAGATTCTCATTTTTTATTGATAACTTGACAGCTTTATTTCAGCGCTAATTTGACTGCTTAAATTTGAAAGTCTAACTTTGTTTGGTGTATTTTTTATTTTGTGGACTTGAAAACTAATTTAGACAGTCTAACTGGATGTCTATTATTTATTGCTAACTTTACTGCTTCTGAAAATCAGTATGAATATATTATGTTGTCAGTTTTGTAGAGCATTGTGCATATTTTATACTGACAGACTTTCTTTGTTACTGTATATTAATCTCCTGATGTGGCATTGGGTCATAATATTAATCAACACAGCGGTGAGCTCTTCAAAGTTTGTACAGTGAGATCATTTAAGGATAGCAGCCAACTTTTTACACTAAAGCAAATCTCTTCCCCCATCTGGAGATGTAATACATAGATGATTGCCTTTTTCTCTGACTGTCTGGTTTGATAAATGATGCTGTTAGAGATGAAATCCTCAGCAGACATTTCTCATCTCTTTTTTTCTGAGCACTCTCTTTTTGTGGATCCATAGAAGAGCATGATTCATTTTCACTTAAACATACAAGCATGGATCTAAATTACGACCTTTTTAACTTTCCTCTGATGTCCACAAACTTTGCACTAAATCTTAAGTCGTCTGTGGAAAATAAGACAAGTTTCTGAGGAATGAGCTTGATTAA
The DNA here is from genome assembly GCF_009762535.1 of Notolabrus celidotus. Lineage (NCBI taxonomy): Eukaryota > Metazoa > Chordata > Actinopteri > Labriformes > Labridae > Notolabrus > Notolabrus celidotus. Next base: position 23,755,334 of record NC_048273.1, on the reverse strand, counting down.
AATGCATCCTATTAAATCGGGTGTGGATTGATAGAGCACCACTGAACACAGACCAACCTCAGTGACACATAACTTAGCCATTGTGTGGTGGCATTTTAGGCACTGTAAAGGAATAATCAGCCATTTTTAACCTCAATGTGGTGTGCACCTTTTTAAAGCATGCTTCTGCAGAATTCAAAATATGTCAGTATTCACTATGAAGCTAAAACCATTGTGTGCAGGTTTTTGATTTTGCTCTCACAGGTCCCTGCATTAAACCTGCTGCAGCAGCCTTTCACAAAAGAGGAGAAATCTAATCTAATAAAAGTTTAGTCACATGGAGGTTCCCCACTGTATTCATTTTTTATTCTGTTTGGCCAGCTTGTGCAAAATCTATGATTGAATTAGCTCTCTGGAGCCTGCTTCAGCTTTTACTGCAAACATGTTTGCACACATATCCGTCCTCTTAAAGGCTGATAAGTTGAATTGGCTGCTTGGTTCAGGTAAAAAGGGGATGTGAGGTGACGGAGAGGATAAAAAAAGGAAGGTATTGTGCCTTTTAGCTATTCCCCAGTTACTAAGCAATCCTTTCTCTCCATGTTCCCCTCCTGCAGCCATCCCAGCTTATCTCTAATCTAATATGCAATGCATCACACGCTGCTCACACTCTACTCACACGTACAGTGCATCCTGGATCTCCTGACCTGAACAAGCAGCCTCAGTTCAGCGCCTGACACCAAAGGTCCTTTTCATGTTCTGGAGTCAAGTCAGGTCATTTTAACTTTACATTCAGTGACTCGCATTCCAACTGTTCTGCTTCACCAAAGGGCCTTTGTGACATTTGATGACTAATGAGGTGAGAAAATCAAAACATAAGATCAAGCAGGGTGTCATTAAAACGCAGCGCCTCCAATCAGCGCAGCGGGAGCCAAGAGATTTTTTTTCCACTTGGGGCGTATGGTGATGGAAGAGGAGGGACGGCGCGCCTGCTGCTGTTTTATCTCGGTCTTTGGCTGTCACAATGATATTCAGATGCTCAGTTAGACATTCTGTTCACCCTCTGTTTGGCATGCTACAGTTAACTCTTTAGAGGGTCAGGAGCAGACTGAGCTGGCTGCTGAACTAGAGGAGTGTTCAGCTTCTGTAGGCCGACAAAACGGGACGGGCAAGACCTTTCATGGTCAGAAGCCCATGCTAGGAGTCAGTTTTTATGTGCTCCTGGTTGCATGTATGAAGTATTTCATAACTTGAATTAAAAGACTAACCTATGACTTTAACTCACCAGGTCTTTGACAGTTTATGTGCTTTACTTAAACGGATTACCCAGCAACGAAACCTACTGTCTATGGATTATGAAGCTACCATTGAGTTTGACATGTCTCCCTTTGGACAAAGAGGTGCCGCAACATTTTGCGCACAATGAGCAATAAGTTGGTCCAGTAAAGCTCTTGTTTTTGCTTCTGAATAAAGAGGTTTTCCTGCAGAGACACACCTGTTGAAGAGTACAATGCCTTCCTGAATTTAGAAACAAACCTTGCATGGACTCTCTTCACAAAAGCAATAATTTCAACCTGCATAACACAGGAGTTTGAATCTCTTCCTGTCTTTATCAGTGAGTTTAATTGATGCATTGTGTGACTTTGGAGCCAACACAATATTTGTGTATCATACAATGACACCCATGATCCATGGAAGATGGCTCGTGACATTGCCAGGCAGGTTGGTGCTGTGTCAGCAGTGATAGGGGCGCTGTACAGGGCCTGTCCTGAAGGTAAAACTTTCTATTTATCAGCCACTCTACCAACTTTCAGCTGTGGTCACGAGGTATGGGGAGACAACATAAGAATGAGATCACAGATACAAGCTGCAAAAATTAGTTTCTTCCGAAATTTTTATCTGGACTCGGCCTGAGAGCTCAGACATCCAAATGGAGCTCAGGGAAGAGCTGCTGCTCCTTTGCATCAAAAGGAGGGAGTTTAGGTGGTTCGGGCAGCTCACTAGGATGCCTCCTGGGCGCCTTCCTTCAGAGGTTTTCCAGACACGTCCAACCAGAAGGAGGCCTCGGGGTAGACTCAGAACTTGCCGGAGGGATTATATATCCCACCTGGTCTGACACTGCCTCTGAATCCCCCAGGAGGAGCTGGAAAAAGTTGCACTGTAGAGGGATGTCCAGGTCAGCCTGGATAGATGGACGTCACCTAAAAACTCTGACTGATCAAGGTAGCAGGAGATTAGCAACTCCTATGTTCTCCTGCACAGTTAAATAACATTTTTGCCAATGTAGTCTGGTTCCAAAATATGTTTTTGCTGTCCAACAAAATTTGTAACTTCGTGGTCACCTTCTCTGAGACATTGCCAGAAATTCAAAATAACAGTCTGAGCCTGCATAAATGAGCCCTGTGGACAGCCTGTCTGATGACTGTGGCTGAAGCGATCACCCACAAAAAGCTGCGACACACTTTACTTTTCAAAGTTTCAGTGAGAGTTTGATGTTCAAAACTAAGATCTCTCCTGATTTGCATTACGTGAACATCTTCTGGAAAACAAGAAGGGACTTTTTCATGAAACACCTGATCTGCAGAGGGATGGAGAAGGTGCTGCGGGCGTCAGCTGAAAAGACTGAGCTAGTGTTTATCACTTCTTAGTCATCCTTTGTTCATAAAAATAGAAAGATAAAGTTCTCGTGGTGTAAAAGTGCCAAAGAGTTGGAGACAACTGTTCCATTAAGTAAGTCAACAAACAAAAACAGTCAACGTTAGGTTAACGTGGAATCAGGACACTGCAGTGATAAGAGGTTTTTCGGCTCCTCATATCACATCACCTCCTGCAGTGTATTCTGGGTATCAGCTCGGTTGAAGCCCACACTCAGAGGTGTCTGCTCTTGATCTCAAACACCCACAGCTCAGCAGCTCCAGCTCCAGACCTGCTGGCAGCGTTACAGCATGCGTTTATGCAACTTCAGACCATCACGCTCACCCAACATGCTGTTCTTCTCCTTCTCCTTCTCTCATTTCTTATATTTCCTTTCTGCTCAGAGCAAATCCTCTGTTTCCGCCCCAGGGGTTTTGGAATCCCTCACATGTCAGACGGCGTCAGTCAGCTTGGCTCGCTCTGACGTGTTTCATTTAGTTTGGTGTAAGCCGTGGGTGTCTGGGATATACTGTAACAGTGTGTATGTGTGTGCGTGTGTGTGTTTTGTTGCTACGGCCCTGCGTGCTTGGTGACCCTCCACCTTTGTCCCCACTGCAGGGATTGTGTGAGGGTGACAAACAAGGGCTCTGTCTGTCCCTTTTGGCTCTGTGGGTGAATCTGTTTGTACACCTGTCACTGATTTCCCTCACATACACACACACACACACACACACACACACACACACACACACACACACACACACACACACACACACACACACACACACACACACACACACTTACAAGGACACAAGGACACACACAAACATCCTGTGGGGTCACTGCTGTTTCTTTATTCAAATGGCCGTCTGTTTTGCTTTGGACCCCCTGCCTGCAAACACTTTTCTTTATTTCCAGACCCAGGCAGCTCTAAGCTGAACAACCATAGAGCTCAAACTTAGCTGCTTGGTTTCAACTGGATCAGGTGAAGTTTAATTTTTTGCTCATGCATGATACCCCCTATTATTTACTGGACACTGCATTTACAAAAATCCTGATTTAGTGCATATACATGTCTTAACTTTGCCCAAAATGTTAATTTTTACCCATCTGGTGGTGCTGTTCATGATATTAAACAAACATCCAGTGAGTGAAAATACAGTCAGGGGAATCACACAATTTGAGGCCCCAGAGTTTGTCAACTTCAGGTCACACTCCGTACAAAAAAAGGACACACCCATTGTTTAGCTGTCTTTGTAAAGTGAGAAGTTTAGTCGTTTTTCCTGAGGAAGAGCAAGCATTGAGTAAACGATTGATCTTCTTTGTCACCACACACACTGTAAATCCATTTATGAGGAACTTTATTTGTGATTACAAGCCAGGTTTTGGTGAGCAGACAGATACCTGATACCTGGCCTCAAGTGGCCACTCAAGGAACTGCAGTTTTTAGGACTTGTGCATCTGCTTAATTTCTTATCACTGGTGGTTGCTTCAACAACATAACAACATAAATGACAGGCTAGACATATTGTATAACTATATTAAAGAGAGTCCTTTGTAGTTTGTGTTGTTTGTCCATCACATTGTTTAGACTACACAAATGAAGCTTTGCCATACAGTGTTTTTTTAACTTATGTTTCACAGTCTCAGAGAGAGGAGTAGGAAGAATTAGGCTGAGGCAGTATGAGAGGGTGGCTGGGAGGTCGTCCTCTTGAATGATGTACTGTATTAGAAATCAGATAAGGAGTGTTTGTGCTCGGCGGTAATCTCGTCCTGAGCTGCTCTGCCTCAGTGCTGCTGTCTCTCTCAGAGCTTGATCATTGTTGGCTAGTTGTTGATGAAACAAGGCCTCAAAGGATTGAATGGGAAGCAGAAACACACACTCTCTCTCACACACACACGCACACACACACACACACATACACACACACTCACACACAGTTTCTCTGAAGCCCAAATTAAGCTGTGTGCATTTATTTACATGTTTTAAGCTTTTATCAGGCTCTTACATCTGTTGAACAAAAGAACTGTTTTTCGTTTTACACTTTTTTTTCTTTATTGCAAAAACTCCTGTTGGTTCCAGTTCAATCTCAAGTGAAATAGGATTATCAGAGATAAGATTGGTTATTTCTTAATGCTGAATTTTTATGCGTCTGTTCAGATTGGTTTTCTCTGTGAAAAAAGCTGAGTGAATCCGTCCTTCAGCTCTCTGTTTAGCACTCTGCTGGTAAAGTTTGGCAGTGAAAAGTAAACTATCAGCAAGGAGTAGTTTTTCGTGTGCAAATTTATGTTATCCGGACATTTACTGGGACACCGGAGCTCACATCATGACACCAGGGCTGTGAGTCTGCTCACCTTTTGTAAGCTAACTGACGGTAATAAATCAGTCTACAAAGTTTAGTCGTTGTTACGGTACAGTTAATAATTTGACGTAGCAACAAATCAACACATGACCTCATCACTCTGCATCCTGATAAAAGTTGTCTGAACAAAGAAATGTAATATTAAAAAGAAGATCTGTATTCATGCATTAGCCCCAATAACAAATGCACACTTTACCACAGTGGGTGATGGTGTTCATGCAGAAATGCAATCTTCAAAACAGTTCCAGTTTTGTCCAGAGGGGGCACCAGAATCAGCACAACATGGAACCTCTTCACAGTGCCTTGAAATAACAATGTTTGGGAGATAACTATTTATAATATTGCTGAAAAAATCTCTTTTTAGGTTGAAGAAGACTCTGTGTTTCACATATTTGTAGTTTGGACCATCAATCTTATCAGTTACAATTCCAAGGTGTTTCATGGCTCATGTTATTTGGGCTGTTAAATATGTTTTTAATGACATCAACATGTTGCAATTGCTAAGCAGTTGCCTCAAAAGTTTCCACACACACTGAAGTTGTTTTTAGTAAAGAGATGATGACCAAAGCTTTGAAACTAGGAGCCATGTTTCAGGATCAAGATCCAGACAGAGGGAGGGAAAGAGTAAATGTTTTCCCAGAGCCGGTCTGCCTGACTCTGCTGGACCGGTTGACGGCCTTGCAGCCTGCCGACTTGGCTCCTTGCCCGTCAGACTGCCTGTCTGTCTTGACTGTCTGTCTGCCTGCCTGAGCGGCCGGCTGACTGTGCTACTGCATGAATAATGCTGAGCCATGGTGCCCCTGCTGCCTTGACAACCAGTGGGAGACTGAGGAACGGAGGGGAGAGAGAATGGGAGGTGTGAGGGAAGGAGGGGGGGGGGATCTGTGTGGGTAGAGAGCAAATATAGAAAAGAGAAAAGGAGGATGACAAGGAGGAGGATGGTGCTGGAGAGGGGGGGTCTGATCAAGTGGGAAAAAAATTACAATTGAATGTAGGGCAGAGGAAGGATATATGAAGATTTGGAGAGAGGGGAGTGATAAGGGAATACTTTATTTAGGGCATAGGAATGGAGAGGAGACGCAAAGCACAAGCAGAAGAAGGAGACATGAAACAGGAAGCAAAGTGGAGAGAGGGGGAAACAAGAGAGGCAGCTCAGCAGTTTTGATGCAGCCTGCAGCAGCAACCTGTTTCACAGTGTCACCAGAGTGTTGCATCATGGGATCAGGGCTCAGGGGGGACGCTCACATTGCAGGATGACATCACCTGTTACTGAGTCAGCTCCTGTCTGATGGCTCCGTCTGCCTGCCTGCATGTCAAGAAAGGGAGAAGGAGATGTAGATAATTTCTGTTTTGCTCTGTCTGTCTGTCTGTCTGTCCTGTCCATCTCTGTATCTGTCCTGTTTGTCTGCTTATTTCAAACCAAGCAAAACAAAGAGCCAGATCAACAGATGAACACACACAGACATACACAGGAGAGGAAAAGACACAGATGCTCGTGGAGAGTCTCAGCCTTGTGAGCCAGCATGATATTGCAATCCTGAAAAAAGAGAGACAAGTAGGAGGTGGTGGAAGAGGAGGAGGAGGACGAGGTGGAGGAGTAGGAGGAGGATGGCTGCAGTGATTTGGTTTAGACGGAGAGTGTGTATTCGTGTGTGTGTGTGTGTGTGTGTGTGTGTGTGTGTGTGTGTGTGTGTGTGTGTGTGTGTGTGTGTGTGTGTGTGTGTGTGTGTGAGTGAGTGTGAGTGTCATCTATCTCCTGCCCTCCCTTTTCCTGTATTCCTGTGTGGCTGTCCGCTGCACCCAAAAACAGAGCAGGTTGAGAGCAAGCAGTCATCCCTATTTCTGACTGCGACAGCAAAAATCCATTTTACTGCAACAGTGGAAATCTTATTTTTAGTCCTTTTACTGACAAAAAGTGCACACAAGTGGGTGACATGAGAGTGAAATTATCCTCAGCTCATCTCTTGCTTGGGTTGTTTCTCTCTGTCTGGATACGTTTGTCATTTTAAATCTTTCTATCCTGTTACCTAAAATAAATATTCCAATATGGCTTTCTAGAACTTTTGTTCAAAGAATGTATAGTTATGTAGCTTATTGTTGGAAGTCATCAGAGTAGAAATGCTGACTCAATTTTTGTTTTGCCCAAACATGGGGCAAAGACGTGGAGATGAGAGGGCCTTCAGCCTCCTCACTAACATTTACATTGTACCCACCTGTCAGTCAAGTCAAACCCCGCCCCTAATAATGCAAAACTCATAACTTCAAGATTTTTTTTGAACCAAGCAGTAAACATGTTTATTTCTGCTGTAAAGATTGTCTGTTTTGAATGGGTGTGTATGTGGTTTGTGGTACTTACAGAGCCAGCCTATAGTGGACACGTGAGGAACTGTGATTTTTTGCACTTCCGTATCCGCTTCATTCTCTAGACTGGACGTTGCTGCTAGGTCCACAGTCCTGAGACTGCATGTTCTCAAAAAGATTACCTGAATTTAAATTGAGTAAATGCGCATCAACCTTTTGTCTCTTAGCTACAATTTATGCCCCTATTTTAGGGTAAATACAGGAGTCTCAAATTTGGTCTCTGTATCTTTTGCTTTTGGACCAATAGGTTCAAAATGTTTTAACATGTCGCCTGAGGTTGTCTGTGCAGTGCAATCCTCCCTGAAGTACTTCCCTAAAACTGCTTGTTTATGCCTCTAACAGGCTTAGATTTTTAACTTGAGTATCAGACAATATAACAGACTGGCGGCTTTAAAGGGAGTGATGTACCGTAAACTTTCGTGTAGAACTTGCACTTTTTAAAACCTAAAATAAGTGTGGTGTGTCCTGTACACTGTAGCATCCAACATACCAGTATAAAACCCTGTATGATTCCTCTATGCGCCTATATTTCTGGCGTGCTGATGTGTTATGTACCGGGCTCAACATGATGAGAAAAACTCCTTCCTCATGGTCGCAAAATAATCACAAGCAAACTTGTTATGATCACAAGAAAATGTTTAATCCAATATTTTTTCTCATGCTCTTATTAGACCTTTTCATGATTACTGAGTCCATTGTTAACTTGTTCTAGTAAAAAGCTAATTTCAGAAACATTTATGCAGTTCCCAGGTGAGTAAAGAAAGATTCCCGGCTAAGTTTCACATCCAGAACAAAGCAGTTCTGAGGACCCCCACTGAGTGGATTTCTCCTGAGTGAATGAACATCTCCGGGGGTAAGACCGAGCTCAAACATGGTGGACTAGACACATTGTTGTGGTTCACATCACAGCGGCTGGTTTGATCAGGTCTTTTGATGCATGGCTACCTCCGGTGGATCCTGCACATCGGATTTACATCAGCTGCTTTGGTCTTAGCATGCTGTGTGCTGGCCGTGAGTCATGTGTGCTCCAAGTAGAGCTCACCGATTAACTTCGCTGTGTCAAACTTTCCAGCTCAGCTAATTCAATGAGAAGCTCTGATCTATCCCTTATCCAACCAACCAGAGGACTCATTACTATTCACAGAGGATTCAATTCCTTTCCAGCATTGACTGATCCTGTCTTACACAATCGAACCAGTAAAACTGCTCCACCTGTGCAAACTCAGGCTGGCTCACTCTGCAAGCAGACAGGCAGAAGTAAAGTCTCAAAGTAACTAAAAGGATTTACATTAAATATTTAAAACACCCCGCTGAGAAGCTTGTGTCTGTGTCTGTGCAGTCTGCAGTCCCGGCCTACTGTAAAGCAGCTTGATTTAAGTGTTACTATGCATGAATTTATAACCGTAATGCTTTTGAAAATACAGTTTTCCTCCAATTAAGGCTGCCATCAGATCAGAAACCCCACAGGACACTTTAGACCTAAAACATTTCTGCGATGTCAGACTGCTGGTACATCGCGTAAATGGGTCTTGGATGTGTAACAGGGTCAAATCTACCTTCATTTCGTGCTGTCTGGCTGATATAAACACACAAAATCTGTTAGAGTTTATGTTTGTCTCAGTAACCTCCGTCCAAAGTGAAGCACAGAGTCATTCACTAAGTTCCTTTTGCACCCTTACTGTCTCTTCTTGTGCAATTCCCTTGAGACTGAGGTGAGTGTCATGCATTCATCCATCCCCTCATTTCTCCTACTCCTTTATTTCTATTTCCTGTGATGTTAAAATGCCATCTAAACAAATATTGGTTTTGTGAAAATGGTACAAAAATTGTTGTTTCAAAAATTCCAGAATTACCTTTGAAATATCTACTTCAGTGCAGGTGACGATGGGCATCTAGCTAGAACCAAGTGGCAACCTGCGGCTGAGAGAATTGAAGCCAATGCGGAAGTGTTAAAAACTGAAGTTCATCGAGGATCCGCTTGAGGCTGGCTCCGAACGTTCCAGAAACCACATACACAAAAATTCAAAAAGCCAATCATTACAGCAGAAATAAACATGTTCACTGCCTGGTACAACAAACGAGTGTAATCTGGATAGCTCATTTCTCTATCGGCACACACTGTACAGGGGTTGAATTTTTTTTGTAACGTAGCAATTCCAAAGATATTAAGATTACGAGTTCTCCATTATTAGAGGCACAGCTGACTTGATTGACAGGCAGGAACACTGTAGCTGTTAGCTAGGAGGTTAAAAGCCTGCCTCTTTACCTCGCACTAGCTCGACAGATGTTAGGTTGAGTTCAGCATTTCCAATATGGCTCTCGTTGATGATTGGCTTTAAAACAGCGCTTCAGAAACAGATGGGTGACGTCACGGATACTATGTCCATTATTTATACAGTCTCCGGCTTAACAGTACCAATAACAAAAAGAAAGAGCTTTAGAAATAATGACAAGACTTTAAATTGTAAAAGCGCACCATGTCAAAGTGAAATGTTCCGGCTAGATTCAGTTTTCTGAATTTGCTCTATAACCCAGCACCCGTTGTGGCTGCGACATCAGAATTATAACGGTTTTGTCCTCTTGTGCATCATTTTGCCCACCTTTCCCAAATTATTATTTTTTTTTTTTTGTAAACTGTGGGATTTTGACTGAAGACGGAGCATGATTTTGCGAAGATAGGGTCTTTGCAGAGTTAGCAAAAGTGCACATATGTGTCTCTTAAGTTTAAGTACAGAATTGTGTAAAGGTAGACGTAAACATGTAATATCTTAATAGAGGTGGAAGTGGAAAAAGTAAAAGCCCTGAAATGCTCTCACAATATACTGCATATCAGAAGCCTGTTAGGAAAGTGTGAGGAGCAGAAAGTAAAGATGTTTTTGTAAAACTAAAAGCAGATGTCGGAAAAACAAAGTGCAAATACTTGAAAACCATTCATAAGTATTCTAACAAATTAATTGTACTAAATTACTTCAGACTCTTTCTCTTTCTTAAGTTTGCATGGCTTGCAGAGTGCATGATGCCGTATTTGCTCCAATGGAAAGTCTTGTGCAGAACACGGGAAAGAGAGAGGTGACTGCTCAGTCACAGTGTGCATTTTAAAGATAATTGTAGCAGCGATGTGGGCGGATGACACGCCGTGTCCCTGCAGCCTCCAAAAAATGCTTATGCATAATATATACAAAAGTGCCGCGCCACATTACGCAACTGTTCTCTATACGTGTGTGTGTGAGTGAGTGTGTGTGTGTGTGTGTGAGGACCCCACTCCACCGCTGCCTATGTTTAGCAGCCTATTCGTGTCTACAGTTGAATTGTACTTTCCACTCTACTTATTACAGTGGCAGACAAAATATGAAAAGCGCTGAGGGCCATGGATAATAAGCACAGAAATAGAGCAGTAGCCTCATCAGCACTGTACAGTCAAATATCCACCAACACACACTCGTGTATTTATGAGACAAACATGCCCCAACCCAAACTTCAGGACAAATTGAACTCTGTCCTTCTTCTTCTTTTCCTTTCCAGTCCTCTTTCTGTCTCTCCAGCAGCGTCTGCTTCGGTCCAGCACTGCAGCTGGGCAGATTAGGATCTCTCCTCCCCCTTTCTTCCCTCCATCCATCCTTCTCTCAGTCTACTGATTCTGTTTCTCCCATGACAGCAACTGCTCAATCTGTGGGCTTTCTCCTTTAAAAGGAAAAAGGAAGGTTTAAACACATGCTCAGAGGCTGATAGATTGTACTGTAGCGACTCCGTGACACCAGGGAACATGTCACAGAGATATATAATCCTATTGTGTGTCTTTCTGAATCACTGCTTTATTACAGCACACACACACAAAGTCACACACACACACACACACACACACACACACATGCCCACTCGTGGGACCAATTAAATGTATAAAACACAAGCCAGAAAACTGAACATATGCCCATTTGTGAACACAAGCGCCACAAGGAAAACTCAATTTCTGTAAGTCAAAGAAAAATGTTCACATTTTAATGATTATCCTATCTTTCTAAGTGTTCAAAGGCTGATACAGCTCTAAATTATGTCTCTGTAGTAGTCCTTATTACGCAGCTTTTCAACTTATTATCTGGCTGAGTTAAATACTGGATTCTACACTGTGGCAAAAACATTAGCTTCTGTCAGCATTCCGAAATGATCAACATTTTGACCCGAAGTGGAGGGTGAGCAAGACTGTGCTTCACGTCAGGGCGGTATTCTAATTCACTTAAACCACCTGTTCATTATGCATTATAGTCTTAGTCTTATATATTTTTATCTTGAAGAAACACAGAAATTATGTTATATTAAACTTGCATAAATTTGGTGTATCAGTATTTTCCATAGCACTGATCCATAGTGTCTACTGGCATGGACTTTCATCCCACATTCAAACTATACAACAGTGTCAAAACACAACTGAATTAATCCAACGACGCATTCATATGATCTCCTGTTCCCTGTGTTCATGAGGAGAAGGAATGCCCCCCAGTTGTGGTCTTTAATGCTACAAAAGTGGAAATTTTTCTATTTGTGATTTCTTTCATTATGTTTTAAACACAGTGTGAGGCAATCAAAGGTCAATGTTAGGTGGAATGCATGTCAGTATTGTAACGGTGCCATGACTAGAAACGCCACTATCCCTTAGTATCTTCTCATTCAATTCTGCCTTTATTCCTTTGCATTTGCAAAGTACATATTAAACAAACAAAGGACTTTCATTGAGAGACTGAAGTTTTAGTTCTGTGTGAAGAAAAAAGTTATCCTCACTTTGTCACACTCTGTTGTCCACTGTTTAATAGTCAGTATGTTCCCATGACGCTAAAATAATTGACTTATTGTGTTTGTCTGACTAAAACTAAACTTTTGAAATGCATTAACACAACTCAGTCAGGACCACTGTCATCAAAATAATTCATCATTTGCAATAAGTGCAATAAGTTATATTTGGCTACGTGGAATGCTAAAGTCTGAGGTGGGGAGAGCACACCCCCCCCTCACTTGCATGTGTGTACATGAAAAATCAAGGCAGGGGGAGCAGCAGCAAATAACCCCTGGGGTACAGAACAGAGCAGGCACCAGTGGTAATTCATATGACCATGTTAAAATCAGACACAGTATTAAAAAAAGGAGCAGGGGTTGAGGTGGGTTGCAAAGCGGTTTGCGGGGGAAACAGCAGAGAAGGCAGGCTACAGCAGTTTGAATAGAACGCCCATTTTGCTACTTGCCAATTTGATGCGTAGATGTGATCAGATGAGCTGACAGCTATAGGGCTGGTGTTAAGAGCAGTTGATGTACTATGAACCAAGTTTGACCGTAACCTGCTTGAACTGACGCCGACATGTAATCACTGCATGCTCTTGCGACCTGTATATGTGTGGACTTGCATTCTGCCTGATGTGACACAGCTTTGGAAAACATTACCAGTTGAAATTGGGAGTATGAGTTGGAGAATTTGTCAGTAAAATAGTAATAGCATCATAAATTGGTGACAAAGGATTAAAAAGACATTCAAGCGTGGTAGCACAGTGTTTTATGTCCTTCATTTTAATCAAGATTATCTCTTTGTCTCTTTCTCAGACACACAAATACAGAAAAGCTGCTGGTCTGCAGGTGTTGAAGGGTCATGGTAGCTTCATTCAGCTGTGTCACCCTCTTTGTAGTGACTGGCGTTCTATCTCATTTCACAAATAAAAAGAAAGCTTCCAAAAGTGGAGATTTTGTTTTAGGAAGTTCAGTGTTCTGATGGGGGGTTTTGGTAGCCGTTTGCTCGGGGCACAGGTGCTGTATGACCTTAGATGTACTGCACACATGCAAGGATAGATGAAGCACAACGTACACTCAGCATACACACATGACATAATTTACAGATTACATTCTGTACTGAACTGATTGTTCTTAAGGAGCAAGTTTTTGGACTTGTGCTCGTTCCAGAGACATTTGTAGACACCAGCTGCAGCTGGAACTCTGTTATTTTAAAACTCAAGTGTAATCAGAGAGACTGAAGCATGACAGACTAAACCCTGATAGACAACCAGGTGGTTCTATGAGTTCAATGCTACAAGGCCAAACTTTGTTCAACCTTCAAACAGCTTTATTTCAATTCATAGGGAACATGCCGAAAGGTTTTAACTGTATACAGCTAGATTTGGGTAATTTTTGCACAAGTGTTCTTCTTAACCCTGTCTATTGTATGAATTCTTGTTGCAAAGACGTTAACGATAGAGCAGACCTAGGTATTCATGCATTATCATACATCAAAAGAAAACATATCTATGAATATCTAACTTAAAGAGGTTAAACAGTGCTTCAGTCTTTCTTCGACAATGATTTGAAATCATGTTTAGTGTTCTGTTCTTCCCTGCAAAATTGATCTCAGTAGGGTGGCACATGATACTGGCCTCCTGTCTGTGCCTTTGTCTGTGCTCAAAGCCCCTTAAAAAGAGACATTGTTAGCGCCTCACTGGACATTTTGTCTCTATGGCGACAGAAATGGCAAACTCAACACCTGATTCCCAGGAGCTCACCTGCAGCTTCTCTTGCACACATACAACACACATGCAGATCCAATTCTCTGTGCCAAATGCACGCCAGAATGGAAAAATCACAATGTAGAAAGCAACTTAGAACTACATTTAATTTATTCCTGAGTAAAGAGCAGAATTATCATCTGTAAAACTAAAGTATCAAAAGCAGACGTTCTCCATCTGAACAATGGCTCCTTCCTTAGGGCTAAATTATTCATGTGGGAACCTTGACCTATTATCTTTAAAGTTGTCTCTGGTGCACAGATGTGGGTCCTTTGGTAAAGGAAATGTCCCAACAGGTGTGGAGCAAAGGGTTTATATGTGTTGGTTTAATTTTGCACTTGTGACAAGGATCATTGAGATGTTTCAAGAATGTAAAGAACAAAGTCAGAGTCAGAAAATAGTTAGTTTATAGCGTAAGGTGGAGACTGGTATCAGGTTAACAGCGAGGGTGGCTGCATTTAAAAGAAGATGCATGCATATTTTTACACTCTGTTTCAAGAGGGCTTCTCTTTATATCTTGTGCATAAAAATGTCTTGTGTATCTTGAGATGTTAAGCTGTTTTTATCGTTGTTTACAATACATGTACAATAAACAATAAAGCTTTTTCAGGCACTGATACATGCAGAACATCTGCATTAAAGGGAGAGTTTCTTTTATTGATAAGGGGTCCGTATGAGGTACTTATAGGAAAACATTTCCCAGTCATTTGGACTGGCATTTAAAGTCTGACTGACAAAGTAGTCTAAAAGTAAGAAAACACCCCGTAAACTGCCACAATTGAGCATGATTTATTTAACACAGCTGAACACAGGATCACAGAGTGTGGTTAAGGTTAGCAGGGCTAGCACCACCAGCCTTAAGTCATCCTTGCAGGTTAACGTCCACATGCTTGTGCTGGTTATTCATTGCTCTGGTTGAGGGGTTGTATGTCAGTTTATCCAGACACAGCATATATTCAACTTTATGTCAATTTACTAGATCAACATACTGACAAACATGCCACACTACGAGATGACATCTATCATCTGTGCATGTTTACATCCAAGTAGTAGAGCTTTACAGCATTATGGCAGTGGCCAAAAGCTTGAATAGTGATGGGTGGCAACTTCACAGCTAAGACACAACATATAACTGACATTTAAGGCATACACTAATGCAGTGCACGCTGTTTGACACTATTGGCTTATCATGGCTTTACCTTTAAAGTAAACAGCCCTATCAAGGCAACACTAACAAACATGGAGTTATCATGACAACAGATTAGGGTTTAACCAAACAGAAGACAGTCCAAACGAGGTATTCGCACTTGAAAAAGAGGCCACTTCTTTTGCCTGTTTGTGAATCAGGCACAAAAAGTTCATGGATTCAATAAAGCAGTACATTGCAAATGAAGCTGCAGATTAGTCTCCACAACACACTCAAACACCGCTACCAGCACCTCAAACAGAAGGGAGAGGAATTTGGAATTATGTATTTACTTATATTCCATTTTTGGTGCAAGCTTGACTGCATATTTGCTTAAAGGATCTAAGTAAAATGAGGAAATATCATCATATATATAAGCAAATCAATTGACAGCAGAATTAGAATGCTGCAAATAGAAAGTTGGGGCAGGTTCCACTACATTAGTATTTATTTTAAAAATCATATCTCTCAGCTATCGTTGCTTCCTCTCTTTGCCAACATTTCCACGCTTAAAACATTTTGCTTTACACTCAGGTGTTTACTTTTCATCCTTTGCATTCTGTTTTTTACACAGCATACATTTAACTTAAACAAATGATGGCACAGATGATTGGAATATGAGGGTTTTCTGGGGTCATGGGAGGGATGGGTTCACATGTGACTGCGCTTCATATGTGATTATGTATAAGCTATGCAAATAGGCCTCTTGATGCCACTCAGCTGTATTGTTGGGAGGTTAAATGGGGAGCCGTGCGCTGAGTGCTGGGGACAGCACAGATTAATACTGCTGTTCTCATCCTCCTCCTCATCCTCCCTCTGTCCTGCCCCTCCTTCTTGTTCTCCTCTCTCTTTTGTATGACGAGGGCAGAGTCAGTTCCTGGGTCATTGTTAGGGATCCATCTGCCCAGGCACACATGCACACACACACACTCACCACCACCACACACACACACTACACACAGACACACATAAAGAGAGAGAGAGGGGGATATAGAGAGAGAGGGGAGCAGCAATTAAACCTGTTTGACACACTTGACAGAGAGGAGCTTTGGGCTGTGTGTCGGCCCGAGCCATCTGTGAAACAACCGCCCACACACACACACATACGCGCAAAACACACACGCACGGCACACACACAACACATGACGTGTGTGTGTCTGCTGCATTAAATAGATTTCATTCACTCACATGCCCCCCTCTTTTTATTTAGGCAAGAGAGCCACCTCCTCCTCCTCCTCGTCTTTCCTTTTCCTCTCCTGTGATGGACAGACGAGACACATGAGTTTTGGAGGGGATTGATGGTTTGGACGGATAGATGGATGAACGTGTGGGTGGGTGCATGTAGAGGGAGGACAGATCTGGATGGATGGCAGATTGGGGAGCAGACCTTTCATTATTGTGGCTCCCTGAAGGTAGGACACCCAGCAGACAGATAGATAGACAGAGCAGCTGTTAATTACTGGTGGCAGAAGCCCCCATCTGAAGATATTGTATTGATATTAGGCTGTTAACAGGAGATTACTATGTGTATGACTGGGCCAGTCTGTCTCCAGTGTGTGTTTTAGAGGGGCAGCTGATGGTGATGATGCTATTGTTCTTTTTTTTTTTTTCTCATCTTAAGAGTGCTCTACTTTCTGCTCTTGGCACAGGAATAGAGCGGAGAGAGAGAGGGGGGGATTAACAGGCTCATAGTTTAGACCAGAATTTTTGGAAAGAGTTAATCAGCTTAAACAGACTGTCATCCCAATTTTATATTTACACAGAACACTGAAGAATGTGATTTTAAAAATAGAGGTGGGAAATAAATACCAAGACCAGACCTGCAGACAAATCTGTATGGAAACTGACAAGCAAACAACTAAGGAGGATCACTGGACCCGGGCTGAAAAGAAGGTGACCTAATTTATCCTAAACGAGAGAAAACTCAATACCAGAAATAATGTTGGAAAAACAGACGAGCCAGCATGATCACTTTATTAGTTTGTGAAGGATCTTGAACTCTGCATGTAAGACTTGACCATCTTGGATTTTTGGAAATCTGGGGCCCCCACAAAAACATACATAGTAAAGTGATTTACCTTTTGAACATAAGTGACACCATAGTTTATTAATGAACATCATTCTATATTGGAAATGACTTGAAAATGCTAAGGGAGGTAATAAATTAAGTGAGAAATGGGTATTTTGCACATCAGCTACATATGGCCATGACACAAATTGGGGTTTTATACTTCTTTGCATCCAGGGTAATCTACTCCTTATTACAGCCCATATGCAGTCCAGAGAAATCCTAAAAAGGAATAACAGCTTGCTTTAAACAATTAAACGTCATCACAATGTTGTTATTATTTTCTACCTGAAGTTCTGGTCATATGCTGTTGCAGGTTGTGCTAGCTCTGCTAACTTAAGCCAGCCAAAATAGTTGACATTGGATACCCTCATACTTAGATTCCATGTTTAGTCTGATAAATAACTTGTGCTCAGTTTTGACTGTTTCATGATTTGTTCGTACCTGTAGATTAGTCAGTTTGTTGAGATTCAATTTCTGTTTAAATGGCTAGAAAATCAGCCCTATTGGAACACCATAAGAAAAAGACATTGATTTTGGTACTAAGCAGGTACTTTGCACTAGGCTTTTTTCATCCAAACATCTGCCCACTGCAGCCATAAAAGACTCAAAACCAGTGAGCCTAAACTTTATGGTAAAAATTGTGGGCCTGAAAACCAAGACAAAGAGCTGAAAGACTTTACACAAGTCTACAGAGCTGAGGGCATACATCGAAGTATTAATTGTTGCAACCAAAAAATCTAGAAACTGAACAACATGGAAATCCCAAAACAGACATCAACCTAAAATCCTGTCAATCCATAATATCCTTTTTAGCAGGTGTGTGTGTGTGTGTGTTCTGATGCGTGTGAGTTTGGTGTGCAGTAATCCCTGTATTATAGACCTCTCTAAATACATGTCTGCACCTGTCTGTATCCCTAAGCCTCATGTTTATGCTTCCATATCATTAACGTAATGGTACTTATCTAGCTGTAGGCTGCTCTTTTCACATTGTAAATGGTATCTTTTTCTCCACTGGAGTTAAATGAGGCCACTAAGACGCTGACTATAGCTCTAAAAAAAGATGTTTGACCAAAGAAGATACAATTTCCACTGCTGCTGGGGGTGGAGATAATCTAGTTTATTAGTGTCATCATGTATATCACCTTCAAATCATCACATATAGAGCAGTGTTTGCTAAGAGATTCTACATCAATACTGACATGGATGCCTTAAACTCAATATAAGTCTGAAGGAGACAGTCTATAGAGCCAGTATACTCTGGTCTCATCATATGGTTTCCTACTATACACTGCTTGCTATACCATTTTCCAAACCACAGTATGGTGATGTGATTTGTTGCATATTCCTACCCTTCAATTTGAAATAAACACAAGATGCTTGAGCTCTAATGAATGCTTGTTTGAGCAAGGGCTCACTCCTGCTGGGTCAGACTGTACGCTCTACCTCCCCCATTTTCATGACAGTAGAGAGGACAGTGCACAGAGAACACAGAGAGAAGAGTCCGTAAAGGGATGTCAGAAAGGAGACAGGGAGGGTGAGAAGCCTGTTAGGGCAAGAGCTCACATCCTCTGGGTCAGTCTGTATGCTCTACCTCCCCTTTTCCCACACTTTTTATGAAGGTAGAGAGAAGACAGAAAGAAAAGTTAGCTTAGAGATGTTAGAAAAAAGTTAGAGAGGACAAGAAGCCTGTAAGGGTAAGTGCATCCTCCTGTTGGGTCAAGCTGTACGCTCTAACTCCCCCATTTTCATGATGGTAGAGAGGAGAGTGCCCGGGGGGAAAGAGTTTAATGTCAGTTCATGTCTGAAAAACTCAGGCTTCTCTATCCTGCCAGTGCCTTTAATTGATTACTCACAACAACTCAGAAACACTTTATATATTTAATTTGGGGGGGATTGTTCCGTGGGCTGATCAATTCAGCAGGGATAGCAGAACAGTGTATGTGAAATAGCCTACAGTTAAAATAGTGTTCATGATAGTTTGGTCTAATTTTTAAAAATTATTTTAAAAAACATGAAGTTGTGCGGCAAAACTGAATAATAACAGAGGCGAGGTTTGATGGCAGGATTAATTTACTGGTGGTTTGGATCAGTTTAAGGGATTTGTTGACACTTGGAAAAATACAAAACATCACCAGCTGCTTATTTGTGTAGTCTGTTATGTCATATCCCAATGTGGCTGCAGCAGTAGCAGCCAGTAGCTTGCAATGACAAGCAGGCAGTCAGAGGGAGGGTGAGGAGGATCTTAGTGGAAAACCACAGAATTTGTAACTTGTCTTCAGAGGCTGAAGTAATTTCCCTATTGGCTTTGAAATGCAGCTTCTGCGCTTGCGCACAGAGGCTCGGCAAGCGGTGGGCCAGGGGAAAGAAAGCGTCTGACAAAGGGGTGATTTAGTTTTTGTATTTCAAAGGAAAAACACACAAAATTCGTCGTAAAAGTAGTATTTTACTCAATTAATAATTTACACGTTTATAGAGAGTGTGTTGTATTAAATTTGATAAAGATTCTGTATTCATCTTTGATGAATTATAATTCGAGAGGTTTTGCACCCCCCTCGTAGAAGCGACAGAATGGTTTGTCCCAGCCGGTGTGAGCCTCTGCCAGCCTCCTCTTGTCAGTGCTCTTCTTAAAATGAAGCTAGCAAGCCGGCGGCACCTGCGGAGGAGAAGGAGAGGGGACTGAAATGTAGAGCTGGTATCTACTCTCCTTCCGTTTGAAGGACGCTTTTATATATATGTATATATATATATACATATATATATATATATATAGAAAGATACACATATGAAGAGCTTCAAGTTATTTAAACTATTAGTATGTCGGAGGGAGCAGTCGAAGCCCGGTGCTTGCTGTACACAGTTCGTCTATTTATTCCAGTCCTGAAGCAGGAATTCAGATAGAGGACTCTCAAGTTAGATAGATAGATAGACTAGCTTATCTAATCAAGTCTTTTTTAATACGTCGGTTTGTTCTTGTCGCCATTTTATACGCCTTTCCCCCATTTTTTTGGAGAAAGATTGTCACGTACCGCCACACGAAAGCAATGTATAATACAGTTTGGACAGCGGACAAAGCCGGAGAAGAAGGAGACTGGAGGGACACGATGATGCCCTACTCCACAGAGCTGATATTTTACCTGGAAATGGACCAGCCGCCAGGTAAGAGGGACACCTGGACGTGGAAGTTTGAGGTCTGGAGCTATAGCCGTGGAGGAGAGGGGGGTGTAACGTTCGATTTCGTGACTGTTGAAATCGGTGGAAAGTTTCACAGCGCACATCCTGGTGCTGCTCAAACCCCCCCGGCGATGCTTAACGATATTTGGGTCGTCCTTCTCGAGGGATTTCTGGTGTGTCTGCTCATTTCTGGTGATAATTGTCGCGTTTGGCAGTGCCTCACTGCTGCCACAGTTTCAGCATTTACCTACAATTCTACATTAGCGTTGCATAAGCCTTTTTTTGTGTGTTTGGGAGGCGGGCAACTTAAGCCTGAATGCAACGATTTTGCGACATCTCATGTTACATTATGGTAATAAACAGTTTGCAGCCTCAATGACAGCACTGTATATATATATTTTACTGTCATTTTCTTACTCTACTTTGCAGCAGAAACGCTCTTTTAAACCTTATTTTAGCATCTGTGCTTTGAATCCGTAGCTTGCAGCTCCTGCACTAATTTTGGAGACAATGGTCCCATGTAGACTGTGTTAAAGAGATCTTTCTCTGCCCGTCTGCTTGAGACGTGATGTGATAAATGAACTGCAAACATGGCAGACGATGCTTCCTAAATATTTGTGGAACCAGAATAAGCGGAAACACTAGCGCTTTTTTGGTGCAGCCGATTTTGCTCCGGACAACTAAAAACCTAATTTTGTGCACATTTCTATGCATCCAAGCTCCCAAAATTAGACTTCAGCTGAAAAAGCTTCATCCGGATGTTCCAGACAGCAGCTCTGTCCGGTGCCGACAGCAGGGAAAGGGGGGATGGGACCGAGAGGGACCGGGCATAAAAGGTCCCGAGCGTTTCATAATCATAACACCCTTTACTGACACGCATCTATAACTCTTTGTGCCCCTTTCTGGCCAACTGTCACCCACAATTGAATATGTTTCATTCATTTGTTCATTCATTCATGCATTCATTCATTGCTCGGTGTCCATTTGACTCCCACCCCCCCTCTTTTCCTCCCTTCGGTGCGCTGAATGGATCATGGCGCAGATGTGGGACGTTGTGTTGTTTCCAGGAGGCGCTGTTGAATGCAGTTTGGCCCGGTAGCTCTGTCCCTTTTTGTCCCATCCTTTATCTATGCATCCATTGGGCTGGGTGAAATGTGTATTCTGCAGCAGCCTGAAGTGCTGTATTATGTTATCTCTGGCATGCTGCAGAAAAGATGCACAACAGAAAAAATCCATTAAATGCAAAGTAAATAGACTAAGAGGACTAAATTTATCACAACTAGTCTAAATGTGAAGCTTGCACTCAAGTGGGAAAAAGTTTGCTCCTTATCTAACCAGCGCTTGCAGCTTTAAAGTCTAATGTGTAATGTGGATTCCTTCATTTAGAGCATGCTGAAGTCAAAATAAAGTAGACTTTTTTTAAGTTAACCTCCTTTTTTCCTCCTCTCTGAATAAGAGAGGAGTTGATTCTTTCTTCGTATCCGTGCAGCGTTTTCTCTCATTGTGTTGGAGCCACAGTGCATTTAATGGACACCTCAATGCAACGGAGATGTAAATGCAAGTCACTGCTGGTCATTCACACACTTAACCGCCACTGGACCTTGGCTTTTATAGCATCCTGAGCAATCTGTATTCCTTCTGTCACTAGGAGTTACTATCACAGCTGTAATACGTCTGTTTATTCTATGCAGAAACACACAAAAGGATGCATTTACAACTTTGGCAAAATGACAATACATTCAAGCATCCTGACAGTGCATGCACTTTTGTGCAGCCAATACTTGGAGTGTGTAGGATTTTGTTGTGAGCTAACCCCTGTCATCAATCACATTAGCTAAACCTCTCTACATCTTTTTGTTTCCCCGCCGATATGTCGCTCATAGCCCATCTCGTCTTTGTCTCACCCTGTGCAGAGTCAGTGTGCATGTGCGTCTTTGTCTTTACATGCCTGACATGTAATCTAGAGAGCCGCTGTGGAGATGCTGACAAGAGAGGCTGAGAGGGGAGGAAAAGTGGACGAGAGAGATGGAGGGAGGGATGACAAAGGGGTTGAGGACAGAAGCGGCAGGGAGAATGGAAGACGAGCATCCCGCAGATGGTCATTAGAATATTATTACACTGGAATTGAAACGAGTGAGTGTCAGTGACAGTTATAGTGTGTGTGTATGTGTGTAAAGGCGAGTGTGTTTGAGTTGCCTTTGTGTGCGGGGTGATTAGCACAGGTAGAGTGCCACTGCTTCCCCCGGGGGAGGGCAAAGCCTGCGTTTCTACTGGTAACTTTGTGCACGTGTGTGTGTTGTGTATGTGTGTGTGTAACTGTGTGTGTACCTGTGTGTGCATTTTGAAGGAAGAGTTTGTCATTCAATAAAAAATCAGATTGTGAAAGGATTATACCATTTTTTCTCTTATCAAATCCAATCTCAAGGTTTGCACATTTAAATCCAAACCTAGCCAGCATGAAAACAAACCTGCTCAAGCTTCACATTTTTCACTATGACTCTTTATGATGCTCATATTTTCTTTTGTGAAGATTTTTGCTGCACCATATGCTGCGTTATGTAACATTGATAACAATGACAGCAAGGAGATGTCCGTTTTCTTTGGTAGGCAATCACCAAATTGCATCAGAGATTATATCTTCTTACTCTTTCAGTGGAACCACGATGACAGCACGATTGTTTTCTCTCCAAATAAGAATGTTGAATACAGTAAAATGAGTTAAAGCTGCCTTTTTGCAACCAATTCAACAATAAGTTCCATAACTTTTTCTATAAATCACTTAAATTTGCCATATTGTGCTCTAAGAAACAGAATTTCATTGTTCTTAAATGAGGATCTAATTAAATACATGTTTCCTACATTGCTCATCCATACGTTGTTAAATAAACCCTTTTAACTAGTTTCGTTCGGCAACTCTGTCTTCTGGATTTTTTCATCAACAAACATGACCTTTGATTTAGTAAACAGGCTTAAAAGTGCAAAAAGCAGCTGCACAGACTTGCTAATCGAGCAAGATGTCAAAGCCTCTTTGCATTCAGGACGTAATCATCATCATCATCATATGGAGGATGGGATCGACATGTGGCCCATAAGAGACCGTCCATAATGTTTGCTGTCCATATGTGTCGCTGAGTGATAAGAGCCACTAGTGAGGATCATAATCTGAACATAAACCCACATGTTCCGAACCAAAAATCAGGCAATTTACATAACTTCCAAAAGTATCACAGCGTGCACGTGTTTCTGGATCTTGGATAGAGTATTTTGACAAAAGAGTCTTAACTCGAGGTCCCTGAGCCTTCATCCATTTGCATAATGGTCATGAAGATGGATCTGTTGACACATGGGTTCAATCCAGAGCTCATTTATTGTTGTTGTCCTTTTTTTTAAAGGTTGTGCCTGAAAGAAATGAGGACTTTACAGCAGAAATGTTGATATAGTTGAAAGCTGGTTGCACATTCTTTTGTTGCAGCTTCTCAGATGTAGAGGTTTTCTGTCAGTTGAGGTGTTATTCATCTTAAATGTAATATTATTAGGTTTTGGAAAGATGGTGAAGTTTAACCTATGTGTAGACCTATATATTTATTCCTTTCCAGACCAGTCTGGTTGTAGTTTTTATACCAGTGAGGTGAGTCTGTTAGAGACATGTTCAGTGATCAGCTGCTCCGGCTGAATGGAAGACGACCTGTTGATTTAACGCTCAATGCTTTGCTGCTGTGCTTTGAGTGTGTGGTGTCCCAGAAGGAACACATATACCATGGGGTAACTCCACCTCCCTCCTCTCTTTCTTTCTTTCTTCCTTTCTTCTCTCTCAAGCCACCCCCCCTCCCTCTCCACCTCGCTGCCTTCTGATTGGCCGAGTGGGCGGGCCTCCGTGCAGGGATTAGTCGGCTTGTCGTCTGTCTTTTAGGATCAGCCTCGCTCGCTCTTTTCTTCAGTCTGACGGAGCCTGAAGCAGGCGGAGGAGGTGGCGGTGGAGGAGGAGGTAGTTGAGGAGGAGGAGAGAGAGAAAGAGAGATACAGAGAGAGAGAGAGGGAGAGGGAGAGTGAATGAGAGAGGGAGAGAGAGAGGAGGAGGGAAACAGCTGAGAGACAAGTGGCAGCATGCAGCTTACAGAGAGTACGATGTTGGAGGACGGTAAGAGACAACAGGACAGATTTAAAATTTTGTGTTTTCTTCTCTTTCTTTTGTGGCTCCTTTGTTTATGTTTTCACTCTTTCTCTTTTACTCAGCTGACTTTGTCCCGCAGCAATCTTTTACTCATTGTCTTTCTTTCTGTTTTCTTTTTGTTGTTTCTCTGATTTTTATTTTACTGTTGCAGCCCCTTCCTCTCTGACTCTGAACAAAACACAACTCACATTTTCTTGGAGTGTGTGTGTGTGTGTGTGTGTGTGTGTGTGTGTGTGTGTGTGTGTGTGTGTGTGTGTGTGTGTGTGTGTGTGTGTGTGTGTGTGTGTGTGTGTGTGTGTGTGTGTGTGTGTGTGTGTGTGTGTGTGTGTGTGTGTGTGTGTGTGTGTGTGTATTTGTTGTCTGTCTTGGTTGCCTTGCCATTTATGCATTTTTGCACAACTTGGAAATTGTGCTGCACAATTTCTTGGCAGAACACCACAGCCAACAATGTTGCTGTTCAAGATTCTTAGATGCTGATATTTTTCTTTGCTTTGTATCCACGTGCATATAAACACTCTAACTTAGGATAGTCTTGTGGACAAAAAAATAGAAATTTTATTTTATTTTTTTACTTTTTTGACACTTTATAGACAAAATGCAGAATACAAGAGAGCTACAGCTCTAACTCTGCAGCAGTCTGGACCCTTGCATTGCAAAACTAAAAAAAACAATCCCTGTCAAGGCTGTCCATGTGTCCCGAGTGTGTGTGAGTGTGTTTTCTTCACAGCCGTGACGCTGAAACACACCCACCCTCTGTAGATGCTTACACACACACACACACACACCACTTGCAGCTCTGCACTGTACCCAGATGTAAAGTTGTGGAAATGAAACAGACTGAGAGCAGATGTGTTTGGAACATTTAATTCATGACATACTTAGATTTTTTTATGCTCTGAGTGCAGTTTTGTTTTAACTTCTCTGTGTGGGTGTGTGTGTTAACTCTTGTTGCGTATAAGAACCTTTTGTTAAACCCCGGAATTAGACTGTGCCACAGATCAGCTGATATTTAAAGCTCATTGCAAGGATGACAAAGGCTCGTATCGATGCTTTGTGTGTTTGTCAAGTGTGAGTGTTTATTGTGTGTGTGTCAGTCCGTGCTGACAGTCATTGTTCAGGAGAGCTGTGGGTTTCTGCCCGCATGTGTGATGACAAGTGATATCGCAGTGTGTGTGTGTGTGAGAGAGAGAGTGTATGTAGCTCAGCGTTGCTCCTTTGTCTGCTGAGGGGGAGGGGGGAGAAGGGAGGGGAGAGAGGCTGCACTGATGGTCGCCTTTGTTCACCGTTCCCTCTTTCTGTCCGAGTGCTTGATATTTTACAGATTTTAAACCCCATAATTGCGTGAAATGAATATTTGTGATCTTTTCTGACATTTCCTGACTGTGTCCTCTGGGCTGAGACGGTTGTCATCAGTGAATTTGACTTGTTTTCTGAAAAGAGCAGACTTATCAGAAGTATCGATCCGGGTGTCAGGGGGGTTTGGCTGCGTAGATGCTGCAGGAGTCACTGACACTGTTTGATTTAATGCTTCTGGTTTCCTGTGGACCTTTTGCAACAAAGGACGCGCGTGTGTGTGTGTGTATGTGCATGTGTGTGTGTGTGTGGGTGTGTGATGGTCATGTTCATTGTCCTGTTGTTGCTTATAGTAATGCTGTGATGGTAACTTAAGAAGTAATCTATTCCTTAATTTGACATTATCAGGGACCAAATGTTGACATGTTTTGGCTCTTTATCATGTAAATTTGCTTCTGTTATGCATTTTTTCGTCATTTCAAAATTACATTCTTTGGGGGTTGCAGAGTTGAAAAAATGCATTTCATTGCAGTTATCATTTAAGTTAAAAAGAAGTGCATGATAACCATTTTAAACAAGAACTTTAAGCTCTGTTGTCACACCTTTTTTCTTTTTTGGCACTCCTTTTGACTTCATGCACAACAACAAACACTTCACTCCTCTTTGCAACATTATTTCCTTAAAGTTTCCCCCAGTATTTTTTGAATCATCCAAATGTCACTCATATTAATAAGTGGTGTGCTATCATTAATCCTATCCTCACATGTGCGTGTGCGTGTGTGTGTGAGAGAGAGATTTGATAAAGTGCTGATGGAGGGGAACAGTGCAGCTGCTGAGTGACAGCTCTGGCTGCAGTAACAAACTGACTGCTGTGGTGACGGGAAAGAGAGAAAGAAGGGAGGGAGAAGAGAGGGAGAGAGATTTAGAGGGGAGGGAAGAGAACAAAGAAGGGAGGAAGAGGAAGAGGGGCTGCCTGTACTGAAACTCATCCGCTCTGAGTAAATGTTAAATATTTGATCTGCAGTTAAACCTCGTTGATGCGGACCTCGCAACATGGAGTGATTACAGCTGGGCTGTTATCTTTTGTTGTTGTTGTTGTTGTTGTTGTTGTTGCACGTTCAGATTGTTTCTCAATGTTTATAACATTGAGTGTTTTCAAATCACACTAATTAAAGGTGTTGAAGTTTTCCCCTGAATCTAATTAGCGCTGTCAAATCATTAAAAAAGGTTATCTAATTAATTACCAGTTTTACGACTAATTGATCACGATTATTGCGTTTATTTCAATAACATGAGAAGCATTGCATCACAGGTAGAATAACCGCTCTACCAACTGCTGCACTTTACCAACCTGTTCTGTATTTTTTAAAATGTTCATTCACAAACTTCTTTAATGGGATCACATGTGATTAAACCTCTCTACGTGAATCAGCACTGTGTGTAGAAGAGGATGAAAGTCAGAACTGTTCAAAACAAAAAATGATGGGGCTGTCAAACATTTCCGCTGCATTAAAGCTCTGTTTTCATATGTTTTGTGATTCTATATCCATTCTGAGCAACACTTTTTGTGCAGCTAGTGTTGTGCTCTTTTTTCTGAGTTCACCTGAAATTCAATTCAATGCATCACCTTGTTTGCAGAATAAAAATATGTCACCATAAATAAATAAATAAGTAAATAAAAGTCACAGAGCCAGATCATAAACAGCTTTTCCACTCATTTCATGTAGTTAATGAGTTTGTGTCAGGGCCCCCTAGTGGCTCTGAGGCCCTCAGCAGCCTGCAATTCGTATGTTGTCTCAGTTTAGTAATGCAAGGTATTTATCATGTGACAATGTATACAAATAGAGCATGCATATATGCACACAATAATGCAAAAACAACTAAAATAGTCATTTTTGGACTCAGAGTGGACTCGGACTCAGCAGCTGGTGGTTGACTTGTTGCTGTAACTCTAATCAAGTACTTAATCAGATTGTGCAGCCATGTCTGCTGCCCCCAAGTGGTCTGAAAATCACTTACTGCAGCTTTATCTGCACACCTGTTTAAGTCATATCATGTTGATAAGCAGAACATGGTCAGCTGATCATGGTGGTGGGTTTGTGTGTTAGTGCAGCTTCTCTCAGAAGCCCCAAGTGAAGTGTTGATGGGGGACTCTCCCTGTGCATTGTGGGAGTTTCCCGGTCTGTTCCAGTCATGTGTGTTCCTGTCAAAGGGTGTAAGGTTAGGATGTTCCTGGACGCTCTGGTGGCATTTCAGGGAACTTATATCTGCAGCGAGCGTACTTTCCCTTTTGACTGATGGCATCCACGTCAGTCCTCTGTGTGTGTGTATGTGTGTGCGCGCCTGTGTGAGAGAGAGAGAGAGAGAGAGAGCGAGAGCGTAGCTGATTTGTGATAGAGGAGCTCTGCAGTAATTACACTGCTGTGCTGTAAACTGGTCCAGATGTGCCAAGAGACTTGTAAACCTCAGTGTGCTCTGGTGTTTGCTGCTGCTCTGTGTGCCAAACAGCAAGAAACGCACAAACACCAAGCTTCTGTTTGTAAGCCTAACCCTGAATCCAAACATGGGGTCTCTCTGCATACAAAGTTTGTTGTTCAGATTTTTTAATCAGTAGCTGGAGTTTTGGGGCCTGTGAGCAACAACATTGTCTTTTTTCTTAACCTACTTTCAGTTTTTTCTACAAACCTTCATACGCAAAGCACAAGAGCTTTGTATGCATCAAATACAGTCTAAAAATGGGCAGTCATGATTTTAAATGTTAAAACTGAAAGAGCAGAAGTCATAGAGTGATCCAGATTCAAAACCAAGGATAAAACATGTGTTTTTAGTGCGTTTCAAACCTGTTATCCGCAATAAATGACTGATTATTTACTAGAAGATTCCCTACAGCAGCTCAGGAGGAGAATGTCAGAAATGATAAACCTCCTCATTCTTCCTCAGGATGTAATATTTCTTACAGTCTGAGGACAACTTTCACTTCATTTTGAGGCTCATATTTGTGTGTCTGTGTATTTGTGTGGTTTATGACACACAGACTAATTACTGGGATGATGTATTGTCTGTGTTTGTCATGCTACTGTTTGCCTGTGTGATTAATAAATGCACTGCTGCTGTGCTTGTGTGGAGATATAAATGCAGCGCCCCTGCTGTAATTTGCATATGAAGTATGTGTGCATGTGAGGAATTCACGTGGATGTTCTCTAGCTTTTCAGTTCGGCTATAGTCTCTCCTCCTCATCTGCTGCATCAAATTTGCTCTAATAAAAGTGTGTGTATACCAACTGTTATTTATTTTTTGAGTTGTAAAATATTCTGTTTCTTCTTTTTCAGCTCTTCCTCCGAAGCCGGCAAAGCCCCAGCAGCCCTCGTCAGTCGGGGTAGGGGGGGTTAGCAGCAACGGAGCAAAGGATGTAGGAGCAGGAGGCTCGTTGCAGGAGGCCGAGTGGTACTGGGGCGACATATCCAGGTGAGAAATACTGATCAAACTTGTGCTTCTGTCATTTCAAGCATGGGTCATACTTTCATATTTTTCAGTCTGGACCACTTTATAAAGTTATGGGATTGCTCTAGTAAAGAACAACCTTAAAGGAAAACCCTTTTTTCAAATCAGTATAAGCTCTTCAAACACCAGACCCCATTCACAAAAACACCAAAGGTGCATTTTGACCAAGAGTCCCGGGGTCCTGTGCCCTCATTTTTGTCTGCGTTTCGATTGCAGGCTGAAGCCCTGGGTAGATGATAGGCCAGTAACATATTGAGAAAAAAAAATTATGTTAAATAATTTTTGGAAATCTTAATAAAAAACTAAAATAGTATGCATTCCCAGGAACTCCCTCTGTGTTTCAACAACTGTGTTAACTCCACAAACACTGTTACGTTCAACCAAAAGTCCAAGGACCTTTGAAAAATACTACCCCCCAAGCAGGGGCTTTTCAGGGGGGAGATTATCTACCCCGGAAATAAATTTAGACCCTGGTTCCTCCGGTCGAAACGCACGTAGTTCAGGGGTAAAGTCCCTAGTTCCAGGGTAAAGTTCCTGCGGTGGAAAAACGCCTCTTATTCTACCTTGCAGAACACACAAGCTGCAGGTCAACTGCTTCCTCTACTGGTTGTTTTTAGTGTTGTTTTGTGTTGCACACATGTAGTGTTAGACCCGAACTAACCATTCACAGCTCCTAAGTCACAGAAAAACTTTACAGCTGCACACCTGCAACTCTTAAGTTCTCCAGGTCTAAATACTGTTTTTGTTTATGGAGTCTGGTGGCCTCGAAGGGGGTAGCAATTATTAGGATTTCTCGATGCAGCCTTTTTTCCTTTGAGATTAACGTTTCATGAAAAATCTGTTCATGTGATGAATCTTTACCTGTCGGTAACCGAGTCACCGCCTTACCTCCATAAGTACAGGTTAGCCCTCAGCCAGAATCCACACGCACTTGCTCAGATGAAAACCACATCTAACAGTGCAGACAACCAGTCTACCACCTTTAACACACACAAACACAGATCCAGAGCTGAGATGCTGCAGCTGTCTGGGACCAGTCAGTCCAGTCCTTCACTGTATGATTAAATTAGTAACCTCTTCACTCTGATGTGTACGGCTGCAGATAATCAGAGTCAGGGTTTTCAAATGAACACCATCTGTACTGAAATCACTAAACAAACTCAAACACTGTCATCTGCTTTGTTTCTCTGCAGGGAGGAGGTGAACGATAAGCTCAGAGACATGCCCGATGGGACCTTTCTGGTTCGGGATGCTTCCACCAAGATGCAGGGCGACTACACGCTCACACTGAGGTAAAGTCTTTAACTTGCAGCTTGCAACAGAGAGCCAGGGTTGTAGCATGTTTTAAACCACAGGGGGGTTTATGGATACTGGAAGGAGCAGCAGATTACTTCTCCTGCCCCACTTACAAGCAGCCATGCCTCTAGTTAGCTTCAGATTGAGGAGAATCGTGTGTTGAGGAGTGTTTTGCCCACACAGCATTCTGCTAAATTGGAGCAAATTGCCCACTGCCCTGGAAATAAAGTGCTCGGAGGGGAACTGAGCCAAGAATAGAAGCTGTTAAAATGTGAATATTAAGAAGACACTCTGTTACTATGAGGGTTTCTATATGGAGGAGAAATGTGCTGATCTTCTCGCTTGCATCTTCTTTTTCGTTTCCAGGAAAGGGGGCAACAACAAGCTGATAAAGATCTACCACCGGGATGGGAAGTATGGCTTCTCCGACCCATTAACGTTCAACTCAGTAGTGGAGCTCATCAGCCACTACAGACATGAGTCTCTGGCTCAGTACAACACCAAGCTGGACGTCAAGCTCATGTACCCCATCTCCCGCTTCCAGCAGGTCAGCATACATTCAAACATTCACACCTCCAAGAACACAAACCTGAGAAACAAGACAGAGCAGACAGTTTTATAATTGAAAACAAGGATTTGATGACGTGAGCAGACTATAAAATGCAAAGAAATGTTCGACTATAGTAGAATATGTGGACATCCCCGTCTACTTTTAGTTTAGGGACTTTTTCGGTGGTTTGGGCGAGGCGGCCTCGTTCAAGTTAAGGGAAATCTTTATGTAGTGGTTCCTAAATTTGGAGGGGCAAAGAGAGGACAAATCAGAGGGTCATAAGCCACAGAGGTTTGGTTCCCTGGGCTCCATGCTGCAGTATGCATGACTTTTTTTTTTTTAATCTTTCACTACACACTTGCTGCACGGCTGTATTTTTCCCTGCATAGTTTTTTTTATTTTTTAATATCTCAGGTTGCAAAGATATAAAACTTCCCTTGATCTCAGAGACCTCACTGTCTCTCATTTATTTTCCTATTAGTCGGTTGCATATTTTAAACTCCTCTCTGCTGAGTTCCCTCTTTAACCCTCGTCCCGGTAGCTCTTGTTGAAGTGTTCCCACTCCGTATTGCAGCCGCAGCAAGATCACTGCTCGCTGAAATATGCACACATCTGCAGTGTCAAAGGCCCGGTGTTGCATTTATTCCCTCGCTGCAATCGTTTGCCAGGCGAGTCATTACTCGGAGCAGTGCAATATATCCAAAGCGGGCACACCTTGCCCTGCAACCCGGGTATTGTGGGTGGTTTTATTAACGAGCCTGCTCAGGAGTCACCCTCAGTAAGCAGAATCTGGGGTGAAGGGAGCAAACATGCAATGCAATGCACTACTCCCTCTATCCTTGATTACATCTCAGTCTTTTCCTTTGCAGTTTCAGTGCATGAAACATTCTAATGCTTTTGGTTTCACCTCTTTAATTCTTCAGGATCAGCTTGTAAAGGAGGACAACATTGATGCTGTTGGGAAGAAGCTGCAGGAATATCACAATCAGTACCAGGAGAAGAGCAAAGAGTACGATAGACTGTACGAAGAATACACCAAGACGTCGCAGGTACACACACTAAGAAATCCTGACTGTTGTTTTTACTGCCGGTTTCCAATCCCGTCCTCCAACTCACATCTGTCTCTTTCATTTCTCAGGAGATCCAGATGAAGCGGACGGCCATTGAAGCCTTCAACGAGACCATCAAGATCTTCGAGGAGCAGTGCCACACGCAGGAGCGCTACAGCAAAGACTACATCGAGCGCTTCAGACGAGAGGGCAACGACAAGGAGATCGAGCGGATCATGATGAACTACGAGAAGCTCAAGTCTCGGCTCGGGGAGATCCACGACAGCAAGGTGCGGCTGGAGCAGGACCTGAAGACACAAGCCATGGACAACAGAGAGACGGACAAGAAGATGAACAGTCTGAAGCCCGACCTCATACAGCTCCGAAAGATCAGGGACCAGTATCTAGTGTAAGTACCACACACAGAAGGACAACGAAGAAAGACTTGATAGGAGAATTTTTCAAGTCCTTCTAACTAAGAACACACTCAGTCTGTTACACAGAGAGTGAAGTATAATGCAGCTTAGTGGTTAGAAAAAAAAGCCCCATGCATGTTGTCTCGCTGAAAGAACACTCCGGCCTCTGCTTGTAATCTAATTAGAGCAATATGATTCAAACTCATAGCTGATAAATAAACAGCTGTCTTTCCCAAAGCTCACAATAAGCCTGAGGATTTAAAACTTGCTCTGATCAGAAGGGCAGCAGCTCTGCATGAATAAGTCGTTCTGTCTGCTTTTCAGAAGTTAAAGAGAAGTCCTACATGAGCGTTTTTCCATTTTAACTTCTGATATATAGTCTCAAGTTTGAGTCAATTAGGTCAAATAAGTCTGTCATTATGCTCATTCTCTGATTGGAGGATCTGCTGAAGGGGCGACGCAGATAAAAAAAATCAGCTCCTCTTCTTTGAGCGTCCCATTGAAGTATGTAAAACTTCACATCACAAAAGTGAAAGTAAATTTGAATCCTTCCCTCTCACATCTTCTGTCTCAGAGTTTAATTAAAACTTGTGTATCATCTTACTTGAAGCTGCATCAGGAGACTTTCTGCGTTATTCTTTCGAGCAGAGCCGTCCTCATTCTGTGAAAACATTTGTTGCTTCACTTTATTTCTGCTCTGTCTCATGCTCGCTCACGGCAGCATGAAGAGCGCTGTGAATGAAAGGAGCCTTTTAAAGTGATTCCTAGTAGTACTAATGGTTCGCCTTTCTCTTTCTCTCTCTCTGTAGCTGGCTCAATCACAAAGGAGTTCGTCAGAAACGAATTAACGACTGGCTGGGAATCAAGAGCGAGAACACTGATGAGTGAGTTTTTTTTCCTTTCTTCTGCCAAGCCTGTGGCTGAAGATTAAAAAATGGGGTTAACACTGTAACTGTACACACATCTGTGCACACACAGCTCTGTTAATTTAATCCCTCCTCATTGAAAGAAAGCACTGTGAATATTACATTTCTTTCCCTGTTGCTGAGTTCTCCACGTTTCTCCCTTGTTGTGTAACTGTGTGTGGGTGCAGAGGATACTTTGTGAGTGAGGAGGACGAAAACTTGCCTCACTACGATGAGAAGAGCTGGTTCGTCGGGGACCTGAACAGGACGCAGGCGGAGGATTTGCTCATCGAGAAGCCGGACGGAGCGTTCCTCATCAGAGAGAGCAGCAAAAAGGGCTGCTACGCCTGCTCTGTAGTGTAAGTACACGCATGAGCTCATTCTAGTACATGTGCATCTGAAATGTCACTCCATCAAAACTATCCCCACTTTTTCAGGCAGCCTTATATAAACATCAGACATGATGCATGACTATAATACATTAAAAGACAAAATTTATAAGTGCAACCTGCAAATATTCCTCTGAATCAAACCCAATTATGCCCCTCTCATAATTATTTACCTGCAAAAGCATCCCATTAAAAGAGTTGATCAAGTAATTCCAAGTTAAGTTTAGTCATTCCAAGTAAGGGGAGCAGCAAACTTAAATTTCTACAACATAATCCTCTAGGTAATTCACTTACTGAAATACCTCCGACAGAGACAGAGCTTTATGTGAATATTAAGATACTTGAACAGTGGTTACATCGCTCTCTTCAAAGCCACCAAACTTTATAGACAAAAAGAGCAAAAAGCCTCATAAATGAGGCTAGTGATCGGATAGTTTGGA
Organism: Notolabrus celidotus; assembly: GCF_009762535.1. Classification (NCBI taxonomy): domain Eukaryota; kingdom Metazoa; phylum Chordata; class Actinopteri; order Labriformes; family Labridae; genus Notolabrus; species Notolabrus celidotus. Next base: position 23,721,029 of record NC_048273.1, on the reverse strand, counting down.
TCTGTTTTTATGTGACTCAAAGTATTAGATAAGACCAACAAGACAGCGTCGACTCAGATACAAACTTCCACAGCCAGATCAAATCAAACAGTTAAAGGAATGTTGTCAAAACAAGACCTTGAAAGGCGTATGCATGCTTTCATTTCCAGGAGATTAGATTGCTGCAGTTGTCTGTCTGCAGAGCTTTCAATTCAAGATGTCAGTAGCTTGAATAGTTTCAAAAGTCCTGGCCAAAACATACAAATGTGACCTCATGAGTAATTGATTTCAAAATGTATCTGCTGGTGTTTAATTCTCTATTTTGCTCAAAACTTTTAGTACCTGTTGGTCATTTAGACTACAAACTATTTGAAGGAATAACCCTTTAATTCCTGACGATGTGTCTCCTCTTTTTCCCTCAGTGTGGAAGGCGAGGTGAAGCACTGCGTCATCTACAGCACGCCGCGGGGCTTTGGCTTCGCCGAGCCCTACAACCTGTACAGCAGCCTGAAGGACCTGGTGCTCCACTACCACCAGACCTCCCTGGTGCAGCACAATGACTCGCTCAACGTGCGCCTTGCATACCCCGTCTACGCACAGATGCCCTCCGGACGCAGATGAACCCCACCCACCTGGCCACACCCCCACATAGACAACAAACCAACCCCCTCTTGGGGAAGGGAGAATGGGGAGAGTGAAGGAAGGAAGGAAAGAAGGAGGGAGGGGGGGTGGTTGAAATACAAAAGCAACCCCAACACCAGACCCCATAAAGATAGAAACAAATTAAACACTTGCTGCAACACACACGTCAGCCACCTTGGAGTTATATATTTTTACAAGAACAATTTCGGAGGGCATTCTTTCTAAAGACTGCTTGATTTGCACAAGGAAGTTTTAAATGTTTGTGAATGTGAAAAAAATGACTGAAGGAAGAAAGGAAGGAAACGGAGTAGGAGACTTCAGAGTTTCAGGTTGACCCCGCTGCTACCTAAACTCCAGCTCAGACTTTTTACCAGAAACTAGAAAAACAAACACGACGAAGACGACAACAAAACATTCCCGCTCTAAAACTTTCTCCCGTTATTTTATTTCCCACCTCAGATGATTCTATCCCGACCCTGTCTGAGTCATGTTTCCTTTTGTTTCCTTTTTTTGTGGTAAATGCAAGAGGAGATGATGTCTGTTCTCTGTCCCTCTCTGTGCTAAGAGCAAAAATAATGTAGCATAACAAGACAACGGACACTTGTTTTCCTGAAGTGTTCCTCCATGTAGACTGCTGCTGAAGGGTTTCGGGGAGGGGGGGGGGGGGGGGGGCACAAGCAACACAAAACAGTTTTGTAGTCTTGAAAGAAGAAGAGGGAGAAGAAGAGGCTTGCTTTTATACTAACTGTTGAGGATTTTTTCTTTGCTGGAATTTTTTTTTTTTTTAGTTGAGTGAATGGCAAAGTCAAGGATCAGAACCAGAGACCAAAGTTGGTGTGGAGAGGGAAGAGGGAGGGGAGAGAGTCAGCCAGAGTGCGTGTGTGTGTGTGTGTGTGTGTGTGTGTGTGTGTGTGTGTGTGTGTGTGTGTGTGTGTGTGTGTGTGTGTGTGTGTGTGTGTGTGTGTGTGTGTGTGTGTGTGTGTGTGTGTGTGTGTGTGTGTGTGTGTGTGTGTGTGTGTGTGTGTTTCTTAGTTTCGTCTTTCTTTTTGTGAATGGAGAAAAGGGTTGAAGAAAAGCAACGAATGGTGTGTTTGAGACCACACATAAAACCGAGTTTTGGGCCACGTGCTTGTGCACCAAATAGCCTTTTTTTCTTTTTTGGTAAACCAAATGGTACGTAAACAGAAACCGACAGAGCCGTCTGTAAATACAGATGGTCGAGTAAGAAGCACTTAGAGTGCCATCTGTGACCTCAGTTCTCTGCATGTTACCCATCAAGCTTTCCCAAAAGAAATAACAAAGATAAATAAATATGCAAATTGATAGTTGCACAACTGGCTTCCTAAATATTAGATTTTAGTCACTTTCATGGCTTTATCCAAATTGTTGACTGCTGTAAAGTTCCTGTGAGGAACTCTGTTTGAGTGGATTTTGGCACCCCCTGTGGAGACAGCAGTGCCTCTTCTGTTTTTAACATAAAAGACTCATCCCGTCTTTTTAAAAAAATGTAATTTAATTCATCAGTCTTTGCTGTGGAAAATGCAAAAGAAAGGCTGTTTAGTCAGAGCGCAGTGAATCACTTGTCCTTGTTTGCTTTGGTAGCTCATAAAGAGACATCAGTGTTGATATAAATCAGTTTCAAAAACTCCTCTGAGGAGCTGAGAGGGCCAAACATATAATTAATGTATGGAGGAAAAGTAGGAAGTTGCAGCCCAATTCAAAAGTGATTGTTTTTCCAGCTTGGTCGCCCTGTCAGAGGTATGTTCTGACTCTTTAAGTCTTTACTTTCTGCAGGAGATGATCAAATGTGCTCTCTCCATGAAACTGACGTTTGCATCCAGTGTTTCCATCCATTCTGACAGCCTCCTGGAGCTTTGTCAAGCCAGTGCAGTTCATGGAAACACTGGTTGAAAACACTTCAACAGGAACAGCCGGTTACATAACTACATGCAGAGTGCTGAGGTCACAAATATTGCTACACTTAAACCAGACGAGAAACGGTCAGTTTCACCAAAACCATCCTTCGAGAGGAAAGCATGAAGGAGGGAAAAACGTCTGACCATGCAGCCTGAAACCCATTTTATGTGTGGTTTTTTAAAAAAAGACTGAGGAATACATGAATGAATATATGCTAACGACTGTGTGGTGGTTAAACTGGGACTGTTTGTGTTCATTTTGTAACAAACCTTCAGAAATAATAAGCTTTGATAAATGTTTTATGTGTAACACAGAGCAGGTAGACGGAGAACGTCCCGAGCTGAAGACACAGGCTTTAGAAGAAAATACTGAAAACTTGAAAGAACGTGCAATCTTAGCGTTGTGTAGTTCAGAAGTCACAAAGAGAGAAAGAGAGAGAGAGAGAGAAAGAGAGAGAGAGAGAGATGCACTAAAGGTCCAAGAGATAATCAAAGTGCACAGTGAAGCTTTTGGAGTAAAACTTGTTTGTCTGATTTATTAGTTTCCTCTTTTATTTGTTTTTTACACAGAACTTCTTGCCGGTGCTTGACTTTATAACCAGTGGAAGCATCACACAATAAAAACTTTGTTGAAACTAAAGTGGAAAACGAAACCAAGTTGCATTCAATTCTTCCTGGAAATTTGAAATTCTGCTTCAGTGATTGGCTGTTGAAACGAGGATACTGCTCAACCATTGGCTTTTGATTTTGGAGTTCAATGAACAGGGTTAATTTGTTCGTGGATGTATTATTAAATGTACAACACTCACATAGAAATCACTGGAAAGCACTCTTGAGCCAAAACAAAGACTGAATTTTGTGCCCTAGTGGACACTTTTGGTATTGTAGCCTGAAATTCCAATTTTCATCATAAGCCAGCAAAATAAAACAGATGTCTAAAAACTATAGCAAAGACTTCTAGAACTGCAAACTAGGCAAATTGTGGATTTTTTATAGTCAATGAAGGTTTTTTTAAATTGTGAAACTTCTTTTACGCTGAGAATTTTTTAGAATATCTGCACACAGTGATCACATTGCTAAATTCGGGGGCAAAAATAGAAAAACATGAGTGGGGCATCTCAGAAAATCAGAACTAAGTCTTTTTTGCAGTGTGATAAACTCAATGTGACTAAAAAGAGGTTGAAATTAATTGAATTTTCACTTTCTTTCAGTTATGCTGCCAAAATATATTCACGATATTCTACTTTGTTGAGATGAAGCAGTACCATGCATATTCAGAGGATGGTGTTCCACGAAAGTTATACTACCAACTTTCTGGCATATGTGTCAAGCGATCAGTTGTTACTGCACTGATTGGATGCCATCGCGTGGTTTGATACTTGGGCCTAATAATACATCCATGGTTTGGTTCAGGTGGGACCTGGTGTCTCGAGACAGCCGTATTGTTGGTGCTTGTCTTGTAATCTGCAGCTATTACAAGTAAAGGGTAGAAGAGCTGCAAGGATGGGGAGAAGATTTGTTGACCCTGGCTCTATGGCAAACAAAGGCAGCTGTTTTCAATTCCCGCTGCACCCCCAACCTTAACTCCACCTAAAGCTGACATTGACACTGCACCAAAAACCTATTGAGAAGGCGAGACGATGCTGGTTACAAAGTCAGACAAAGCACCTCCCCCTGCCTCTTTTGTCAGCAGCGTTTTCCACAGTGTGATAATCCAACATCAGAGTGTATGGACCACAAACACACAATCACACATTTAGTATGTCTGAAGAAGTGAACCAGGTTGTAGGAAGAGGGCCATTGATTGCTGCAGAGGAGTCATTGTGAGTGAATGATACAACATTGGTTGTACCCACCACGTGTTTATCTACACCCCCGTCTCAATGTCCTCCTCCACACCCTAAAGTGTAGTCACCCCAAACGGTATCACCGTTATCTGCCCCCACACACCCCAGTCCTTGACCTAGTCCTCTTAAGGTAGGTAGATGAGTTAGGGGAGGTGAGATTTGTGGAGCTGAAAGCCATTGCTTTAGCAATCTCCTCTTTATTTTTCTACTGGAGACTGAATAAGTTTGAAGCGTCCTAAAACCAGCAGGACTAAATCTAGTGTGGCCTGTTTGTAGTGTTAGTTAGTCTTGATAACATCTAAATTATTTTATCGTGCTGACGCAAGATTTGGAAAATTTTATATTTGTACATGACAACAACTAAATTTGGAATTATTAGGGCCTTGCTCCAAAAAAACAACAACACTTTTGACAAATTGGATAACCAGAGTTCAGAACAACCACAGGAACTAGTTCTACTTCTTACAAGTAGAAGACCAGTTAATGAATAGATTGTTTTCAACTGGCATACATTTTTTCAACTTTATGCCAGTTTAAAATGCCCTAAAAAGGTGAAAGGAAACAAAAAGTACTTACTGTTTCTTCCAGGTTTGTCATGCATCTTAAAGAAAACAGATCATACCACCTTTGAAGATGCATTTGACCAATACAAGGACAGGCCACACTAGATTTAGCTCAAGGGTCTCTCCACACGCCAGCAGTCCCTCTCTACCATCCCAGTTTTACTAAACACTATGGAAGACGAAAAACAGGAGACTGTCAGCACAGGTGGACGTAACAATTGCAGCACTAAGGGTGTTGTTTTGTCTCGGCTACAAGGATTTTAAGGATTCCTTTTTCAAAATAGTTTGGGTTTTTTGTTCCTCTGCCAACTTTCAAAATTTGCAGGTAGGTCCCATTCTTCACAGCCACCTTTCTCTGATTTCAGACGAGAGTTTTTTCTGTATGTTTCGTCCACCAGTGGTGACAGTCTTTGTTCTTTCTCGTAGACTAACTGGGGACAGCAAGGCGGGGTTTGTTGATATAATATTGAATGTACAAAAAAGAAAAACAAACAAAAAAAGAAAAAAAAAAACGATCAGTCCGGGTCTAAAACTGTCATCCTTTCCTTCTTTTACTTAAAGCACTGCAGTCATGTTCGCAAAACGAGATGATCCTAACTCAAGGTGCTAGGCCTGTTTGGATTTGACGTCTCCTTGGTGACATTACCGGTCATTAACCCTCAGGTGTTTCAAGTTTACCGTACAAACTACCACACAACAAAGCCAGCGATTTGAAAAATGAATAAATAAATAAATCAGGGTTTTTTCTGCTCACGTAAATCGCTCTCAGTTAACTAAGCTAGATCCCGACGACTTTGACCATTGTAGTGTCCTCACTTCAAGAGGCATGTCCCTCATTGCTTCCTGTAGCTTCGACACAGCATCATCGCCAAAAAAGATGTCATAGTCTTTCCTTCCCCTCCATCACACCACACTTCAACGGTTTTATTTTTCTTTCTTTATTAGCTGTCTTTTGTTTTTCTAACAGGGAACTCCAAAAATCCCTAACTCTATTACTTGAACTTTACTGCATTGCTCACTGTTGAATGTCTTTATATGAAAATATACATTTATTAAAGAAAAAACAAAAAACTAAGAGTTCCCTTTTGTTTTATGGTGAGCAGAGCCGACGTTTTTAGAGTTTTATGACAGATGTACAGTATTCGTTACAGGCATACGTAGAGCTAATCTAGGAGGGAAGGAGGCGCTTTTTGAAACTTTTCTCAGAGATGTTCGGATCTTTTCCTTCACAGAGGGCTTGTCTGAAATTGCACACATTATCGACTACAAGAGACTTGTGTTACTATTTACCTGAATCACATTTTCACTGAGATGTCGTATCTATCATATAAATATAAAGCTAAGATATATTACAGTTTGAAGGGTTGTTTTGAGTCGCAGTCGCTGTTCTCTGACTGTTTTTCGTTCCCTCCTCCCCTACAACATTTAGACCAAAGATTTCAGTTCTTGTTAATCCTTCAGTTGTTGGAAAGGGATGTTTCAGTGATGTTTTTATCTCCATTGCCTTGATATTTTCACAACTCAGAAGATAAAACCATGTTGTGTGAATGGTGTCCCGTACAGATAGCTAGGACTGTTTGATCTGTTCATTTGTGTTTTAAAAAAAAAAAAACAACAGTTTAACAGGTACTTTTTTGTGGCATGTCAGGAAGGATCCATCTTTAAAATCCTTGTTCAATGATGTCGGAATGGTAAAAGTCAATCAGATCTAACTTTATCTGCACTCTCCAGTTTATGTGCTGTTGATATAAACTGTTTTCTGTTTAGGATTTAAAAAAAAAAAAACTACCAAAAGTCCCAGAGTCACAGCTTTCTCACTCATGCTACTTCATATATTTGCACATGATGACCGCAACTGGAGGTAGTCCTGTTTGCAAGTTGAAACTTTTCTGTTTCAGTGTTGGAATTATCCTGCAGAAACCTCTTGAACATACATGTGCTTTGGCAGATTTAAGTTTCCTTGTAAATGATTGCATATAAAAAAAAATGGTTTAGCTAGGCTTTGGTTGCTTTTCTAAATTAAGATCCACAAGTTACCACAAGTTACTGTTGCACGCAATATTTTGGATAAGTGCAGGTTTTGGATCTTAATTTTTGGGCCATTCGGCATCCATACATTTACATTGCAGGGATGTTAAAATAGTTTCATGTGGAACTGATTTCATTAAGTTTGTCCTTTGGTATTTTACTCACTTTTTTCATGAGTTGACTCAAGTTGAAATGTTCAAAAGAAGGATGTGTACAATGAAGGTACATTTTTCACCTCAAGCTTATCAAGTGGAAAAGCTACAGAATAAACGGAAGGCCAACAGGGACGAAACTCCTTTTTTCTTGATACCTGTTTTTATATCAATTTATACATATTTGAGGTTTCTGCAGGACAGTTCCTCTCCATGTCTGACTCCACCAAACATGCAATATTCCCTTTTCTGTCAGCGAGGGGTCCGTGATGGAGGGGTGCATGTTTTCCCTCAGGTGTATAGACCCCCACAGAGTACAGGTGTTTCTGAACGGGCAGGGTTTTAGTTTATAGTAGTACTAAGAACATGTGGAAAGACAAGCAGTTAAAGAGGGTTACTGGGACAAACCAAAATATCTGTTTACTTTTACAGACTGTTTAGTTGAGTTTTAACTCAACGCTAACTCGCATTACTCCAGGAAACAGGCTTAGGTTCACCTCTCAGCAAAACAAAGGTACGTTTAGATTCAAACTAAGGGTGCAGTCTCTTTTACAACAGGTACAATAAGCCTACTGTTATATATGAGTGTTTATACTCACCACCACCCCAGGACTGTTAAAATAGCAACTGTCTGTTGTTCCTCTACTACTACTATTGTTACTACAAATACTACTACTCGCCCTCAAGCAGTTCTGCAAAGTTTTATTTGCAGCGAGGTTTGAATATGTTTGTGATTCTCACCGAGGAGTCTTGTTGTGTTCTTACCACTGCTTATCTGATCACAGTACCCAGCACAGCTTTGAGGAGTAACAGCTTCTTATATATATATGAAAAACAGAACTTTTAAAAAATCAAACTAACAAAAAAAAAAGATTTTAAAAAAGTGTATATGACACCCATCCTTACCCTCCCCTCCTCCTTTTACCCCTTTTTTGACATACGTACAGATCCAGCATGCATATTTGGTACTCTTGACTGTTGTTTTTTGTGTATAAAAGAAAAATGGTTAAAAAAGATGTCTTTGAAAAACAACTGTTATTTGTCTGTTTATGGTGTATTCAGATCTGAATTTAATAGAGCAAATTTAACATCACTGCTTACAGCTGAAACAAGTTCAAGTCCTTTTTGTGTCAGTTGTATAATGCTAAACGGTGAAATACTGAGGAAGAGGACTGTTACTGTGCAGGAATTCATCTCTACTGATGGCACTTCTTGTGAATACAAATGGGCTTTGAATATTTCTGTATGGTATTAAAAGTTTGTATAATATCACAGATTTTACTCAGTTAACTGCCGGTTATATTTTACTATTCAGGTGCATTTTGTGCCGATGAATCTTATCTGCAAATCAAAATTGGCTATTGATCAAGTGCCAACACATTTTCAATCACAACTTGCAAATGTGTTGTGTGCCTCTCTAGTATCAAATTTGCATGCCTATGGTGTAAAAGTTTACAAAAATTAATATGCAACTTGTAGTTAAACTAAAATAGTGCTGTCAAGGAAGCAACAATAAACAATAAACATCTGGTCGGACTTAGAATTTAAAGCTTCCTGAATTCATATTCATAAAGATAGCTTATGGCTGTACCTGCTCTCTTCCTCAGTGTTACTCTCTGCCGTACCTGCTACCAGCTTCTCTTGGTATTCTCTCTTTGAAACGGTTTTGACCCATCACGGTTCACTTTACTTTCTCGTATCGGTTGCAATAGTATGTTGGTTGTAGATTCTCCATTTGTTAATGAGCTGAACTCATGTACGTTTATCAGTGGAGCTCCACCATATTCAGTTCTCTTACAGAATAAAGAGAATATTTTGTTCAAATACAAACATCCAAGTGTCTGTCTTTCATTTTAACACATTTCCTGCACAAGTTGCAATACAACTGCAATACATTGAGAATCCGCTTGAGGCTGGCTGCAGAAACACCGTAAACCACATAGACATGAATGGGAAAACGACGATCTTTGCAGCATTAATAAACATGTTTACAGCCTGGTTCAAAAAACGGCTTGGCCCTTCGAAGCTAATCTCTCTAATGGCACACACTGTACGGGGGCTGAATTTTTTTCTAATGTGACGGTTCAGAAAATATTGAGTTTTCAAGTTTTTGCCCAAATCTGCCCGGCCTCTAATATGGCTGCTGCCGTCGATTGGCTTCAAAACAGCTCTCAGGAACAGATGGGTGACGTCACTGATACAACGTCCATATTTTATACAGTCTATGGTTATGATTAAGGTTAGGTTTAAGGATTTAATCTGGGTTAGGGTTCAGATTAGGGTTAAGGATATGATTAGGGTTATGATTAGGGTTAGGGTTACTTTTAGGGCTAAATGTAAGGTTATGATTATGGTTAAGGCTACGGTTTGGGTTGATGCTATGATTAGGGTTATGATTAGGGTCACGGTTAAGGTTAGGTTTAGGGTTAGGGTTACTTTTAGGATTAGGGTTCCTGTTAGGGTTAGGGTTTGGGTTATGAATAGGGTTTGGCTTAGGCCATAAGCGGAGCAACCTCGGGTTCGAGGGTGTGGCCGTCCCCGGGCCAATGTACAGCAGGGTCCCCCTTCTGAGCTACTTTTTTGACAGGGTCGGTGTTGTTATCAAAAAACATTCACACACACATCTATATTCAATTTAAAGCTACCCTCCGTTGTCATTCAGTAAATAATCCCCAGAAATCCACATATACACTAACACACCTGAAAACGCATATGGCATGACCATTCTATATTATTTATCTTATGTTTAAAAATTGGCCCATGACATGATTTAAGCTTAGGCGTGCAAACCACAACCATGCTCAACGTATGCCCACGTAAACGTACACTGCTAAATAATTCAAGCGTTTACAAACAAATCAATAATAATCGCCTTGGAGGCTACAAATGGACTGCGCATTTTTTCTACATCTTACCACTGTAGGTAGCCAAAGTTCCATTAGCTATAGGCAGGGAAGTCAAAGATTCAATATGATTCAAGAGAGGGCTCCAAGTCTTATCAAATGTGTTCGAGGAACCATTAAGGGAAAACCTGAGAGTTTCAAGTCTAATAGACAGTAATCCCAATCCCAATCCCATCTCTAACCCCAATCCCAACCCTAACACCAAACATAAAGCCTAACCAAAGCTCAAGCCTTACCACAAAAGACTCAATCTTAACATTTAAGAGCTACTAAATTAATTATAGTTCAAATGATGGTTAGTAATGCTTGATCAACTTTAAATTCTTACACATAACAGTCTCAGACACAGAGTGACAACTGTCATACCACATACATACTCTGAAAGTTAAAGATGCATCAGTGGATTTTTGTAACGTTTTAATTTTTCACATGATTATTTTGCCTCAAAATAAAAGTTCAACATTGGTCATCAAATTTCCCTACACCTTTTGGTCTGTCTCTTTATTCATGCCTGTGTTGTTGTAAAAGCCTAATTTAATGTTTCTGGTAGAATTTAGAATAAATTCATTTTCTCGTCTTCCTGGTGAAGAATGACTGAAAATAAAGCTGAAAGGAATGAAGTTTTTTCTTCTGCTTATTCAAGTGTGTGCTAGTGTGTGTTAGTGCGCGTTAGTGTGTGTGTGTGTGTGTGTGTGTGTGTGTGTGTGTGTGTGTGTGTGTGTGTGTGTGTGTGTGTTTGTCAGTGAACCCGTTGGGTGAAATCAATAGTGTGTGAGCTTGAGTGATTCGTCTATAAATGATTCCTGCCTGCCGCATTAATCCACACTGTGCAGCCTTGAGAGCGGCCCTCTCTGCCAGCCCTCACTTATTAAAAGACTATTTCGCCCTGCAAGAACCAACATCATTATTCGGCTCCATAAAAAGCTTAATTCTGATGCCTCCTTTTTGAAAATGGAGGCCATGGCCCCTCTGTGGACCCACAACACACAAACCTTGAAACACAGGGTGGGAAACCCCATGGGAGCCAACTCTTAAAAGTACAGACTCATATTTGATCTCCTCTCCTTCTTCTTTCTCGCTCTCACTTTGAATTACAAATTCCATTCAATTAATTTTACATTTTTGCTCCATTTGCCTTTTTTGGGCGTGTTAATTAAAAGCGCAGAGCGGGGTTCAGAGCGGCTGTAATTAGATCTCGGCGAGACATTAAACAGAGCAGCAGGGCATGAATAACTGCACCTTAAATGTTCCTTTTCTCTTCCTCGCTGATAGACGTGTGTGACATGTGCCAATCAAACCACAGGAGCACACAGACACAGACAGTACTTATCATATCACACATGTTCTCCTATATAATTATACACACAAAGACGCCCAGAGCATATACATCCTAACCCTAGCCAGACAGGGATGTTAGTACTATCTGGAGAGAGGAGCGTTCGATTTTTGGGGACAGGCACCCGGAACAACCTGATCTCACATGTCACATCAAATCAATCCAAAGAAAGGAGTCTTTAGAATAGAATAAAATGGGATGGAATGTACAGAAAAGATCAAAGCAGAATAGAATAAAATGTTTCAATCCTAGACCCCCTGATCACACACGTCATATCCAAGTCGCATCCTCCGGTCTTAAAATATGAAGCAAATGCAGTAGTGTTATATGCTTCAGTTCAACAAGCATCCGCTTGAGACTGGGTGCTGAAACACCGGAAACCACATACACATCCATTCAAAGAAGCCAATCTCTACAGCAAAAATAAAATCGTTAACAGTCTAGTGAAAAAAATGTTTTAGTCTGAATAGCTCATGTCTCTATCGGCACACGTGTACAAGACAGTGATTTTTTTTATTACTGGTTATTTATGAAGATGTCAAACTTAAGAGTTTTGCCTAAACAAGGGTATGGCTGACTTGATTGACAGGTGTGCACCCTGTAGCTGTTAGCAAAGAGACCAAAGGCCCACCTCAACACCTCACATTAGCTCGACAGAAGTTTGGTTGAGTTCAGCATTTCCAATATGGCACCCGCTGAGGATAGGCTTTAAAACCGATGGGTGACGTCAAGGATACTATGTCCATTTATACTACAGTCTATGGTCATATTAAATCAATCTGCAGAGAGGAGTCTGTCACATTCCCCCTTTGCCTGTTGACACTGTGGTAAAAACATTACTGTCGTCTCAGGCTGGTCTTGAGAGTGGGGAAATAATGTCAGCTAGCAGGCACGAATGTGAGAGCAGCTTGAGGAGCTACTGGACCCCAACCATCTCTGATAGGGAAAAGTGGAGCAACATCCTGTCCTGCAATTCAGGTGACAGCAGCAGAGTTGGTGAGAGCTTCTCTAAACGGCTGATCTCTACAAAGTCACTAAACCATAAGAGAGAGTAATAACAGCAACAATGTTCAAAGTTGTGACATTTGCCTCATTTATGTTTAAAGATATTAATATGTATGTCTCTTTGTGACCTAAAAAAGTAAACAAAACCCTCAACAAGAAGAGTAACTATTTCTATCCTGTTATATTTAATATCTGAGATCACCAGTACAGGTGTCAGACTAAGTGATTAGCTGCAGGCTGCTCTTACAGCCTTATCTTACATGTTCAACAATAGAGATGTTTATGAGTGATATTTTGACTTTTAAAAGAAGGTAGGATGAGATTTATTTGACAAGAAACAGTGATTGCACAGGTTTAGGACAATATAAGTAACAACACCTTGGGGGTGCCAAAATCAACACAATTAGAAAGCTTCCCACAAGAGCTTTAGTGTGAATCACTGCAAGTAATTTGAACTTGACTGTGTATTGAAATGTTCAGTTTACAGATAATTCATGTGCCTTTAGTTGGTAGTTGGATAATAAGGTCTTGCTCATCCTGTTGGGACTCTAATTTGCATACCCACAAGTTCCCTGAACATGATCCTTTACATAATCACATTTATGCAGTTTTCAATCTGTGCCAGCTGCCTTGAGACAACAACTTTTCTCTCCTGAACGATCACTATGAGTGTAATAGGAAGAAAATGAAAGTTAGCCAGCGCAGTGTAACTTCAACTGGGGAGTTACGCTTTCCCTCAGCTCACCCTAACCTTAACCACTGACCCAAAACTCCGCTTCTTAACAAACGGGGACACAGCTTTTGTGCTCGGTTGCACAAGCCGTCCCCAATTAACTTTTCTTCAGTTTGACGTGGGTTCCCAATAGTATAAAGGCAACACACACACACACACACACACACACACACACACACACACACACACACACACAGAGAGAGAGAGAGAGAGAGAGAGAGCGAGAGCGAGAGAGAGAGAGAGAGAGAGAGAGAGAGAGAGAGAGAGAGAGCATGCAACAATGAGCAGGAAACGGCTGAATCAGATTTTCATAAGTTTTGCCATCATTAGCTATCAATCTACATATCCACTAACCTTTTGTGTCGTATACTTTTTACATCATAAATCAGATGAACTCTGGGGTGTTACTCAGCGTTTTTGTACCAGGTCCTTCTCCACGTGACGATCTTCAGCCTGATGAACACAAATAAAAGAGGAGAGATGATTTGATGAAACTTGATCTTCATCAGAATTCATGACATACTGCATTGACCTTTCAGAAATCAGACTTCTGTAACACTTTAAATAATCAGACATCTGTACTCTGATCCCCTGGTTGGGGATTAGACATGCAGGAGACGTTCCTTCAGATGTAGATGTATTTGTGATGGAGACATGACAGTAGAAAAGGAGCCTGTACCGGTCTTTGTGTACTGGGACTTGAGGGTTAAGGTAAGGATGGTTGATGGAGTAATGGCTCTGTGGTTTGGTCAGGGACTCCAAAAACACCAAACACGTTCTAATGAGCACTTTTAAACGAGGCGTCAGAGTCCTAATGAGTAAGCGGACTGGTTTCCAGTGGGAATATGAGCTCCCATCATCTCCTCTTAGGGGGTAAAGCTGCAGGTTTTTATGTTTTTAAGGAAGGAACTCAGCTGAGAAATTTCATCCCCTGTGTCCTTGGCTCATGAAAACATGCTGTACCTCTCACCATATAAAGGAAAAAGCACTCACCAGCCAGCCTGAAGCTAATTTTGGATATTTTAAAAGGTTTTTAAAAATACAGGAAGGAGGTGTTAAATTTCTGTGGACAGAAATTGCCCTGCCTAAAGCTAGGGTGATTTCCTAACCAGCTGTGAAGATTGTTTTTCTACTTTATTATAATGTTAGGTAGAACAACAATGCTTTGTAAGAATAACACAAAACAGGGAAATGATTTGTCATGTGAAGGTTTTCAAAGCCTCCTTATGCCAAGATTGATGCCAGTTTAAGGGCAGCAGTCTTTGCTAATTCACATTTGGAGAGACGAAAACATGCCAAATGGATCGTAGTTAAAAGAACAGTGGGTGACATATTGCACAATGGTGTTAGCAGCAGATCCTTTAAATCCTAGAAGTTGTGAGGTGGGGCCTCCACAGATTGGACCTGGTTGTGGTTGTCCAGCTCATACTGATGCACGATTAGATTGAGATCAGGGGAACTTTGAGACCAAGAAGCTGTTTATTCAGAAACATACTCAATAGAAAATGGTAAACTATATGAAAACACAACCCCTTCTTCTGTGAAAATGGCGACATCTAAGCCCCAAGTCTGCTATTGTTTTACCATAGCTGTGAACAGCAGAGACACATAAATGACTTGCGTCAATGTGCAGGCATGTGCTGTTCTTCAGTGGTGTTTCATTACAAACTTGTACTGCCAATTACTGGTCTGGCATGCATACTGCATACCGTTTTCTGCTGTTTTAGTGGATCAATGTGCACGCACAGATTGTTTTCACTACATTGTCATATGAACACAGATATTTTTAAAAACTCGAAGGAAACACTTTTCCGTTTTTGATGGGGCCATTCTCGTCTAAAAAAAGGCTGTCAATTACCCTGTTGCCTGGATTTGCTTCATTGGACCTCTTCTGGTGAATTCTGACCCCTGCAGGCTGGGAACATTCCACATGAGCTGCTGTTTTGCAGATGCTCTGACTCAGTCGTCTAACAATCACAGTTTGGCCCACTCAAACCCTTACGCTTGCCCATTTTTCTTGTTTTGATTAACTAGACGAGCGTAAGAATGTGAACATATTCCAACCAATGACAGGTGACATTATGAAGAGATTATCAATGTTATTTACTTCACCTGTCAGTGGATGTAATATTTTGGCTGATTTGTGTATTTCACATCTTTAATCTTTCCTTTTAAAGCTTTTGTATAAAGCGTCATGGTGAAACTGACAGCTACTGTGGGTTTTAACTCATGATAGACATACGTAGATATTCAGATGAAATCTGCTCTAAACCTAGACGTTCATTTAACTATCATGTCTTTGCACCGTGGGTGGAAAAACGCTCACTTTAAACTATACTTCATCAAGTTTTCAGTGATAGCCATAAACTTTTTTTCAACATCCAGTCTACAGAAACATTTTTTACTGGAATATCTTAAAACCAAGAATTGACAAACACTGAAATAAAAACCACAGGAGACCTGGAGTTTGTGCTTTCCCTGTGTTTGTTCAGCCTGCAGAGGTTTTTTTATCCATACCTGAACTCAGTGTGAGTATAGGAAATCAGTTTCAAATCAACTTCCCTGTTGACGAAAACAAACTGGGCAAAAGTAGTTGTATAGGGAGCAAACCAGGACAGCAAGAAACACCCGGCTGCAGCGTGAGTGCAAAGAGGGACACTGTCAGCTCAGATGCTGCAGTGCACCCACTCAGTGTTTCTGAATTCATAAATTCACAAGGTGTCAACAAAGTGCTCAGAGTAGGGTTTTCGATTCTGGTATTTATGACTCCTATTGATCTGTGTCAAAGTGCAAATGAATCAAAGACATTATTTCAAAGTCTACCCGTCAGCTGATCATGTGATGTAGCTGCAGAAAGAATCAATCAGGTGTTAATTTACTGGAACAATTAGAGAGCCTTAAAGTTACGGTTGGCCCCGCACGGCCCTGCAGAGCAAAGCTAAACCGTTATATAAAGAGTCGACAGTGAGACAAACCATTAGGAACCCTGCCAAGTATCAGAGACCTGACTGAGAGCGCTGAACTCCAGGATTTAGAGTGTGAATGAAGCCTGTCATGGTCTGCAGCTCAGGGCCCCATTAAGCATCTTTTCTTTGCACTCTGCTGTGACTCTGTCGACTCCTTCTCAACACTCAATCTCCAGGAGAAGTGTTCGAAAAGAAAGTTTCAGTAAAAAACACTGTAGGACAGAAAGGGATACCGAAGATGTTCAGATGATTGAACAGAGATCAACAGGGGCGTGTCTATACTTTTTTTTACCTGGGGTGGCCTAACTTGGGCTCTGACATTTGCAACATTTGAGCCTTCAACTCTTCATTTCTTTTAAATAGACTTAAAAAAGAAGATGTAAGTCCAAAATTTGATATACTAACAAAAGTAAATGTGCTTCATTTAAATGGAAAGTGAGCTACTGGCGTCCTGTTGCAACTGTACACTGTCTAAAAAATGTATGTAATCGCAGTGACGTCATTCATTGGTGTCTGAGAAGGTTTTGAAGCTCAAAGATGGTCATTGTCATTCTTGAGAAGTTGACTCAACCTCACTTTCAGTCAACCTGTTAACGGACGACAATTAGAGGCCTTCTGACAAACACTTGCAAAGTTCCAGTCAAATCAGCAACTCCCATAATCATCTACGTCTACATCTAATCAAAACATATGAGTTATAAAACATTCACTTCCCATTTAGTCTGCATAATTAAAGAAATGAGCTTTTTCAGACTATGACCATTGTTTGTATCAGGCTGTAAACGTTATTAACCGGCTAAATTGGTGAATTTTAACACAAGTCATGCCTCCAACAGGGTCAACAAAGCAATTTTAGAGTGAGGGTGGGTGGCCAAGCAGATTTTAAGGAGGGTTGTGGTCACCTCTGGCCACCCCCTAAATCCATCCCAGGATGACAAGGCTCTGAGTTGACACATACTCATATGAGACAATCTTCACATGCACACATGCACTACATTTTCAACCAACGCTGTTCAAAGGCAGCTGAAGACTCAATTAATAGATTGGGCTTTGGCCGTCTGTTGTAACTTGTTATAATTCAGACTGACATCAGTATTTATGCCTACTTTTGACCTAGAAAAGCATACTGGCCCATCACCAAGAAGAAAGACGATGTCTGGAACTATTTGCAAGGGGTAGGTGTCGGACGAAGCGGTTAATTGGCTGCTTCAAACACACCTTTTTTTTTTTTTACCTTTTCCTCAGCAAAGAGTCTCGACTAGTGACATTTTTGATTGCGATAAGAGATTAGGATGACAAGGAAAAATTAATACACACGTACAGGACAAAATCTGAAGACACCATTTTGTTCACAGGGGCGCCAAAATCAACAGAAACTGAAAGTTCCACACAGGAGCTTGAAATAGCAGTGTTTCAAAGCAGTCTACTTCTATTTGTCTGTACATTTGAAACCTTTAAAAATGCATACGTAATCTTGTGTTTCAGCAAAACTATTTCAAGCCCCATATATTATCCCTCATGAGTAAATCTCTAGGCTCTTACTGCTAACATCTGAGGTCAAACAAAACCAAAACAAAAAGATGCCACCTCCCTGAAATGAGATGGAAAAATGGGCCGTGACCAGGAGTCAAACAGCGCGCACAAAGACAATCAATCTTTTGTTCACAGCGTCTCTGTTCCATCACAGTAGTTAATTGCCTCCTATAGGCTCACCCGGTACTGATCATACAGAAAGCATGATGTGCATGCTATTAGCATGTCAATTAACAGAGCTTTATCAGGGCTTCAGAGGGATCTGGAGCCTGTCGTAGACTCTTCATCTACAGCATCAAGGAAATGAGATATCTGCAGGTACGTTGTTTGACAAGATTAATGACTTTAATCTACAGATCTGAGTGGGACAGCTGGTACGACGACAGACAATAGAGCTTCATTAAGAAGACTGAAGCTGGATGTATGGATGTGCAAACAAAGATACACAGGCGTTAGTCTCACTCTCCATCTGGGTGTGTATTGTGTCTGTCATATGGAGAGTCAAGATGAAAACACACAGATACGCTGCGGGATCAAACACAAACGTTAAATTAAAAGCAGTGTTCAAGCTGTCATATTTTATAGAATTCATCATGTACTATTTTTGATTGTTGTGACTTTTCCTTTTTTCCTGCAATTGAAGAAAACTAGCAGCAGCTCGAGAGTGTATATGAAGACAAACCCCCGAGGAACGGTTCTCGTTGCGAGGGACTTCAACTTGCTTTACAAGTCTTTCTCCCATAGACTGTGTAAATGCAGTGGACATAGCTTTCAAAAGTGAAACTGATGCAGACGTACCTTAACTCTGCATTTTCACATCAGACCCACACAGATGTGGCACCTACTAGTTCAAGTTCAGAGAGTGTGGGCTTACACCTAACACTTTAAGAACAAGGCTGTTGAATCTGTCATTATTTATCATCATGTGTGGGCTCTCTCACATTTTCAACATCTGTTAAGATTTAAAAAATCTTCAATAATACATAAAATAATTAATAATAAATGTAATTTTAAGATGTAATTTTAAAAAAAAGGTGAAAGTCTGAATTCTGAGGCAAATAGTCAAAATTGTGATTTTTTTTGAGATTAAAGTCAAAACTCTCAGATAAAATCTAGAACTCTGACTTTTAGCTCAAGATAAAATAAAATAGAAATCAGTGGTCCTTCTTTTGTCTTCCGCACACTTCAGTCACCATGAAAAGGATGAAAGTTTAAGGCACTTTTGCATTAGTTTTATTTTCTGTGTCCAAGGCAAGCTACACTTTTTATCCACTGTCTTTGTTCCAAAATAATAACTACTCAACCTTGGCTCTTCGATCAATCCCAAAACATTTCTTAACCCTGAGTTAAAGTTTCCAGCTCATTATTCCCGCTCACTGAATCCTCCTCTGCTGTGCTGAAGTGGATATTTTT
Organism: Notolabrus celidotus; assembly: GCF_009762535.1. Lineage (NCBI taxonomy): Eukaryota > Metazoa > Chordata > Actinopteri > Labriformes > Labridae > Notolabrus > Notolabrus celidotus. The sequence continues at coordinate 23,702,013 of NC_048273.1, read as the reverse complement.
TACATTTTGACTCTCTTTCAGCTGATCCTTGACATCTGCTGCTCTCAGCCTTCTGTCAGTCCAGACCTTTACAGCTTCCTCTGATTAGACTGTTGTTCTCAGGCTGCCAGGCCTTTATTCTTTCAGACCTCTTCATATTTTAAAAAAAAGCTTTTGATAATGTCAGCAGCAGCAGCAGCAGCACTCACAGACAGTTTTGTGTCAGTTTCTCTGTGAGGAAGTCTCTCATTCTTCGTGGTAATAGCAGCTCGCCTTTTTGTCTGTCCTGAGTTGACATTTGCCTCTCAGTACGACTTCAGAATGACTGAGAGTGTCAGACGGAGCTAAATGATTGAGTTTAGGAAGCTGTTAATGGACATGGTCACACATGATTTATTTTTATTTATTAGTTTATTTGACAGGGGCCATGCAAAACAAAAACTGTCAAGCCAGAGTTAGCTATAAGCTAATTTTCATCTGTGGTCCCTGGGCAGGAAGATGTTAACAAATGTACAATACAAACGATAAGAAAACATACTAGCATTTAAAACAATACATAGACTACTCAACACAGTCCATCACTAATAACAACACATTTAAAATTACATTTCATTGTCTCTAATTTGATGCATTCAGATGATCACATGATTGTTTTTCCTTGAGCCATAATTTCAGTGTACTTTTAAAAACACTGAGGTTTGTACAGTCTCTAATGTGGGTCGGGATTGAGTTCCATTTTCCTGCTGCTCTGACTGAAAATGCAGACTGATGATGGGATCTTCACTGGCGTCTCTACACTCAATTGAAAAGGAACATGCCTTTAAAGCATAGATTGTATAAAATATACATAGTATCCGTGACGTCACCCATCTGTTCCTGGACGCTGTTAATCGACGGAGGCAGCCATATTGGAAATGCAGAACTCAACCAGGCAGAGTGTGACATAAAGGGGTGGAGTTTGAGCCTCTGAGCCAACAGCTATGTGTTCCCAACTGGGAGTCATGTCAGTCATTTCCTTATTTGGGCAAAAACTCGTAATCTTAATATCTTCTGAACCGTCACGTTAGAAAAAAATTCCCCCCACGAACAGTGTACCGATAGAGAGATTAGCTACATAGGGCCAAGCCGTTTTATGAACCGGGCTGTAAACATGTTTATTAATGCTGCAAAGATCGTCTTTTTCCCATTCATGTCTATGTGGTTTCCGGTGTTTCTGCAGCCAGCTTCAAGCGGTTTCTCGATGAATTGCAGTTTATAACACTTCCGCATGGGCTTCATATTTTGAGATCGGAGGTTGCCACTTGCTTTAAAGGCAGATGTTTGGTTGTAGAGGGGTGGGGGCACAAAAATAAGGGATGCACATCATTGGGCTGATGGGCTATTGACACAATAAAGACAATAGTTGATTTCCTACACATTCTGACAAAGTAGGTGGCAGTATGGGATCCGCAACTTCATGCATACTGAGAATGATATTGAACATAAAAACATACATAAAAACATGTGTGTACACTTTAAATTTCCGATTTTCTGTAAGAGGCTTAAGAGGTAAATCTGGAGTAAACACTGCATCGATCAATGGCAGCCTTAGTAAGCTTATTAATATCTTTTTCAATTCACAGCTTCTGAGTTCAGACCAGCTGAACGCTCAAGAAGAGATTTGAACAACTAAGACTGAAACTCATGGGGGTTTTAAAACTACTAGAGAGTCATGAATACAGATTTTCAAACATAGAATTTCTTAACAGGATAATCCTCTGAACAAAAAACATAAATACTATTTGTAAATCAAACTAAGAACAAACTATCTAAGAATAGGGCTTGTTTTAGCAGACAAGTTAGGGATCATGTATAGTGAGCAGGTGGTTATGCAGATTGGAAACCTTTTTAAGAGTTAACATCTGATCAACAAATTATACCGCTTGTTACAGCTAATGACTAAAGATACGAACAAGTTGAAACTAAGTATTAATTTAAACATAATTGTATTGATTCCAAAGTTTTATTCATGCAGCTACAAAATAGTCCCCCCTGACCGTTGGTAGCACTTCCATGGCTACAAATATTAATAAATATTTGATCTATAAAAAAGGTCAATCAATAGTTTAAAAAGAGTGTGATTAAAATATGTAGTTTGCTATAAAATGTTTGGATATTTTAAATTAATGGAAGTTCATAGGAATGTTAAAAAATGCATTGATGTATTTTATTTCATTTATGTTGTTAAAAATCTGTAAAAATCGTTCAGTAAGATATCTTTCTAGAGAAGTGTACCTGGTCACAGACGTAGTTTGAAGTGTGTTAATTGGTTCATGTGATGTGCATGCAGCGACGTCATGAGAGAGAGAGAGAAAAAAAGGCGACAGTTAACGAGGCATGCAGAAGTTTAGTCTGAGTGGATTTTTTCAGGAGTTTTGTGTTTAAAACTTTGTCTCTGGATTATAAGCAAGGTAATCTGTAAGAAGATGTGTTTGTAAATGATAGAACTTTGACAAGAAGTTTTGATGACTGCTACATTACTGCTCGTTAAAGCAGCGAGAGTGATATAAAACCGTTGACAGACTGCAGCTGCTGCTAACCCAGCTTGACCCAGTAGCTGTGTTTGGACTGTTTGGGACCTGGAAACGAGACACTACAACCAGAATACGCTCTGAGCTACCTAGGAAGGCTCAGAGTTCCTCTGGCAACGCTGGATTGCCACCGGACCTGATGAAATGATGCTCATTTTCATGAGGTTAAGGAGACCTATGGACGGGTAAACTACTCTGTGGACCTCGCATCTCTAAAAAGGTACTGCTCTAATCTTTTATGTTATTTTTGCTATATTTGAGTGAGTTTTTGGTCTCAACGCACACAAGCAGCGGTACAGGCCTGCACCGAGGGTTTTTATTCCAAAATAGAATATTTTGGCGGCTAACTTATTTTGTTTGAGACTGAAACTGAAAAAGTTTTTGGGTTTATTGTGATAAACATGAAGCATTGTTGACAACAGAAATTGAAAGGAACTAAAGGTTAAAGGGAATCTAAATATTTGATTTTTGCTTTAAAAATAAATTACTTATTTCTACTTTAAAACAGTTTCTGTGTGTGATTACTACTATTTGTTAGGTACATGTATAAGGTTTAAATGGACAGTATACTCACATTTTACTTTATTATTTGGCTAAACTTCTAAAATTTCCAGAGGGATAAGTTTATTTTAAGACCCAAAATTAATAATTATTAAGTTACACTGAGTTACTCCTCTAAAATACTTAGGGATAAGAACTCAGGGCCCCTTTCGACCCGTCTAGGGAGTAGACGGGCTACGTACAGTTTTGTGCTCTCCTCATAAACCAAGAGTAACAGTAAAAATATCTAGTAAAGTTTTTGCCACATTATCAACAGGAAGAGGTGAAATCATACACTTTATAAATATGATTCCTTACCGTGTACTTATTTGATACAAAGAATGTGATCAGGTTGTCCCAAGCGTTGCTCTTGCTGTTCCGTGTTAATTACCATTGAGATGGGGTTTTGACCAATCAGAATCAAGTATCTAACACAGCCAAGTGATTAGTAAAACAGCCAGGTGGTAATAGTTGATAATATCAGGGGCTGAGTGCATCAGCAGGTGCAGAATCGTACGTCAGACTTCGAGCTGGAAGTTACGACCGACTCAAAGTTCTTCCCCGTGCACCAGTTAGACCAGTTAAAGCACGCACCTAAGAAACGAGACGCCACTCGATTCCCGCCACGTCATCACCCCCAGCCGCTCGCCGGCTGTGACTTAGGCAGACGCGACAATTGTTTATTCACTTCCAAGATGCCGTCTCCCATGATGTTACCTGTTGCTTGGGCGCTTCTGCTTTTCTTTCGTCTGTCTGCGACATGCAGAAGACAGTTAAGAAGATAACGTTTTCTGCGCAACCTGCGAGTGCTGGTGCAACAGCTTACGGTATGTAAAATATCTTTCATTGTGTGTATTTATGGTTGAAACATATCTCCATGCTAACCTGGCTAAAAAGTAGCTCACCAGCCACAGCCCCCTTTCATGTTACCGTAAAGGCCGGTGTCTATACGTGAGTTTGTGATGAATTTAATGGAATCAATTCTGTAATATAGCTTATGAATGTATGCAATTTGTAAATCGCACTCTTTCGTTACGTCATGTGTTAGCAGTATAGCATAAGTACAAGGTGGAGGTCAACGGTTTTCCAAGTGCTCGAAGTGAAGCCCACCTTTGCACCTCAGGTCATCGCCTCCTGTGCATTTTTGCACAATGTGTGCATCGATAATGGGGACATACTGGATCCAGATGAGGATATTGCAGGAGATGACCTTGACCCCCAGCCTCCCTGTGAACCAGCTGCACTAAGACATCAGGGAATACTACAAGGGACAGACTGGCTGCCCTAATTTCTGACGGTGTCCGCACCGTGTAAGGCAAAATGCTGATGTTTAAATATGTTCTTTACTGCCAGGTTTAATTTTATTTTTTATGTTTAAGATGCAATTGTATAGTATTTTTTCCTAAACTGAGGAAAATTAGTTTTCCTATATTTTTGTTATAAATGACTGGAGCCCTGTTTTTTTACACATGGGTGTGACTTTCACATATTGTAAGAAGCAGGCGTAAGTCTGTAAAGTCAGACCAGTCAACTTATTTAGGGTAATATAAACAGAAAAAGCAACAGTCACAGAACTTTTAAGAGGTGATGGCAGGATGACTGATGAAAGTGTGTTAAGATGAGAGAGAGGAGAGTGTGAGCTGATTCAAAAGTTTTGTTTTGTCCAGTAAGTTCTGTTTTAATCAATCAAAGAGCTCTCCCCACAACTACCGCCTATAGGATATAGCTGATCACTCTTGGGTATTATGTAAATGAGGTTGTCAGCTTTGGTTGTCAGTGCCATCCAGTCCTGTGAAAATTAGGAATTTCTCTTCAGGTATGTCAAAGACTAAGCTGCTTTATAATAACTATTGGTGTTTAGTTTCATCATTTTCAAGTTGTTATTCTGCATACAACTCTTCAAGTTTCTATATTTAACCATCTGTGTGTTATCCAAATCTTCTACAGATATTTGTATTGCAAAATCCAACGTGAGAGATGTGATCAACTTAGTTTATTCCCAGCTAGTGCACTCGGCCCTTAATCCTTCTTTTCACAACCCTACAAACAGCTGGGAGTGAAGTTCTGCTGATTCCCTGCTGGGTCTTCTTAATACCGAGAAATATTTGAAATCCATAAAAATAAGAATAAATACTGGAGAATTGAATCCCAGTTAGAAACATGTCTGTAAGCCACTGATGTTTGCACAACATTTCTCTATAGCATGATAAATCTAGGGTTGATCTTATTTCATCTTATCTTACAAGATATCTTGCTCATCTTATAAAACAGGGTACGTTGTATGGTCAGTGTGGTTGTATGAACTGATTGTCAAGTTGGTATCCCAAGGGAAAAATCCATTGCCTCTGTTCTCTTGGGAACTAAAACTGCTAAAAGTTGAAAAATTTGGGGATTAAAAATGGATTTAAAGTTTGGGGGCATGTTCTTTCAATCCAAAAAAAGATGACCTTTAAACCAATAAAAAATGTAAGGTGAAACATTCTGGCTCTTCTGTTCCTCTAACAGTACATCACCATCCACTGGATTTAGTGCACAGCCTTCAGCCTTAGTCATTGAAAATATCTCATGATTGCTGCTTTGCATTATTTTTAATTAAATTGATTGAAAGAGAATTGCAGGGTAACATATTTCCAGTGACAGACGGTAATGCATTATTTAAATGACAGAATTGAGCTTCTCCATAATTAACCTGGTTGTGTCTCTGTTTCTCTGGTGGTTTCCTCCGGTCCCTGCAGAGCAGCTCCTGGCCGATTTTGTGTAACTTCTCATCATCCCTGAACTTCATCGAGCTGCTGGAGGGAAAGGTGGAGGAAAATAATCTACCTGTTGATTGACAGATGTACCGTCACTACACGAGTTCCCATGTACAGAGGACATAGAAACTATATTCTGTGTGCATCCTGCAGCAGTACAAAAACAGAAAGACTGCTGACTTATCTGCTGCAAAACCGGCTTTCAGGGTCACCGCCTGCAGCAGGTCAACTCCCCTTCTCCCAAATCAGCATCACTGTAATGAGCTCCTGCTCTGCCTGCACCTCCATCCATCCCTCTACACCTACATTGCTCCCAAATAAGCACTATTTTCTCTCAATGCCTCTCTCAATCTTTCCCCCAGCCAGGGAAAGTTGAGGGGGAGAAAGAGGAGGAGGTCTGGTTGTGCTCTCGAGGCACAGCAGGCAGGCACAGAGCGCCGTGGCAGCAGCAGGGGAATAAATTAGGGGCAGACACAGAGAATAATAAAGTGATAATGAGTTTGCAGCTGGCCGTCGTGCCAACCCCGGGCACGGCCCAACGAATATTTACCACCCTGCTAATAAGTGGTGATGAGGACTGAATCAGCGGGCATGGCATGGAGGGCACTGGGCCCTCAGTATGAAACAGGAAAGGAGATGAAAAAAAGGGTGGAGGAGGTAGTTTGGTCAGGCTGCAGAGCTGCTCAGTAAGCAGAATAGTCCCACAAACACTGACACCCAAGGGAATTCAATCATAATATATGCAGGAACATACACTTTTACACACTCTCACAAACACACTTTAAATCTTGTACTCACTCTGAATGTGTGTGCACTTCTACCTCACACACTATGCATTTATATACTGTTTATTTGCATTGTATTTGCATATATGTATTCCTCATGCATGTCTGACTTCTGATACCGCAGCCTGAAGATCTCCATACTGTATTTGCATGCGCCTGAATCATCAACACCTGATTTATATCTCTGCATGACTCTGTGTACCTCCTCCATATTTATTAAAGTAAAGTTATGGATCTACTGTATATATCTGTGCTGGAATATATAAAGTTGTAGAGAAGTTACTGTATAACACAACTTTTTAACAAGAATCATTATTACCCATGAGATTTTACAGTGTTAACATAAAGAAGTTTCTAGTTCCTTGTCTGGAACAGCGGCCCTTCAGGTGTACCTATCAAATAAAAATAGAGTTGAGTTTTGTTGAGCAGGATTTCTTCTGATGCCATGCTGCAAAAGCGAGTGCCGTGGAAGTGGCAACCTGCAGTGCTGCAGTGCAAAACTGTAGTTCCTCATGCGTCCACTAGAGGCTGGCTGCAAAGCAAAGGAAACCCCATTAGGTCCCATTTTATAATGCTCAATCATACAACAGAAATAAACAAGTTTACGGCATGATTAAAGAAAAGGTTTGAGGTGTGTTGCTCATTTTTTTCTTTGTTAAACATAAATAAGGGGCAAGGAGTTGATGGACAGATGGGTATTTTATAGCTGTTTGCCAGGAGGCTAAAGTTTGCCTCAGCTCCACCCCTTTGCCTGTTTCTAGGCCAATCAAAAGTTAGATTGAGTCAGCATTTCCAATATGGTAACCCCCATCGTTTGACCTCAAAATGTATCTTCAGAAACCAATGGATGACATCGAAGAGACCACGCTCACGTTTTTTTCAGTCTATGGTGGTCTGGCAGTATGAAAATAGTTCTGTACATTCTGATCAATAATACTGCCACTGTCCTCATACTCCCACACATCAAAAGGATTGACGCTAAACAATGCATCCACTAGATTGCGCTTGAACAAACTCGTCTTTCCAAGGCCTTCCCCTTCTCCTTTGCCGCCTTCCAACTGGCGTTCAGTCCCTGGGCCCCGGCCAGGTAACATCAAAAACTGTGCATATGCATAATTATGTGGTAAGCTTACACTAGGGGGTCCGGATCCAGCAGTTTGATGCTCAGAGTCCCAAAGAATAAAGGTCAAAGCCACAGTTGCTGAAATGCCTGACTGCTTTTGAAGCTTGGATCAAGATCTCATCTTTCAAGTGTTAAACATTTACTTTGCTTTCTATGAAAAAGAAAAGGACTTGAGCTGTGTCTTCAAACTCTCTTCCAGCACAGTGCTTCATCTGGACAGCACATGCTCAGTAGAGGCCGCGCTGGGTCATTCTCTCTAAGGTGGGCTGCCCTGCATTTCTTTAAAAGTCACAGGTGTTCCTCCTCACATGCCAGCCATCTAAAACCAGTGTTCCACTCTGCTTCAGGTACATTCTAGCATACACACGCACATGCCGCAATGTATAAAACACACACACACACACACACACACTGTACTACAACAGCTCCATTCACAGCTCCCAAAAATAACATCACAGTACGCTGGCAGGGCGGGGTCCACCTCCATCTCCACCTCCGCCCCCTCATCCTTTACTCCTTCCCTTTCATATTCAGTTTTCTTTTACGCTCAATAAATGTTGACTTTATTTTGGTTCTGCTGAATTCCTTAATGAGGCCCTTGGCTTCCACAGACCAGACTAGTAGCCTTAAAAGGAAATGAGTGCAGAAAGAAATAGACGATCTGCTGTTTGACATACCATTGATACCATCCATCCCTCCCTCTTTTTACACCCTTTAGTCCTCTTCTTTCTCTCACCATTCCACCCCATCTCTTCTTCTTTCCTCTTAAACTCAATGTGTTTTTTTATCTATAAATGCCTTAATAGCACAAAGATTAAGATAACAAAATAATTTTCTCTTTGGTTAAAAACCAACAAGCTTGGGAGGGCTTGACTGATCTGCATCCCTGTTAAGCACTTTGACTGTGACTGAATGAAACCTTGAAGCAGGCACTTACAAACACCATTTGGTGAGTAGTGTGGGATGAATAGTGGCTGATGGCTAAGATTCATTACCAAATAAACAATTGCAACTTGTTTATTTAAGTGCAGGATTATTCATGAAAATGTGTTTAACCGTTTGTATGAAAATTGCAATGATGACCCATCATACTTAATTTCCCATCATGCATTTGTTGGACTGAGTGCTTGGTTCATAATAAAACTATTACAACATACCACTAACTATAGCCATCATTCAGTCAGAACTACTCTTGTCAAAGTAATTTATTATTTGCATGCAGTAAGTCATAGTATGACTCTGTTCTGGGAGCTCCCTGTCCTTTCACCTGCCTATGTGGAATGCCAAAGCTTGAGGTGGGTAGAGCACACTTCCCTTCTTTTTCATGCGCATACATGAAAAACCAAGGTGGGGAGAGTAGCAGCAAAAAAACCCTGGGTACAGAACAGAGATGTGCATCAGTGACAATACATACAGTATGACACTGGTAAAATCAGACACAGCAGAAAAGGAGGAACTGAGGTTAAGGTGGGTTTCAAAGAGAAGCAGCAAGAGAAGGCAGACTAAAGCAGTTTTAAATATTGATATTGTGCTGAAAAATAAGCAGAACGTAATGCTGTGTTGCTAGTTGGTTCATAGGTGGTTCTTTACACTTATTGCAGCAGAAGAAGAGTCAGTAATCAGCTAGCTAGTTAGTTTTTACCAAAGTGTGTGGCATTTATTGCAGCATAAATCATTTTAGAGGAGATGACATGAAAGTGAGGTTAGGGTTATGGTTAGGGTTTGGGCTAACCCTTGTCTACCTACACCCAAAGAAGTTTCTGTAACGAGACCCATGACGCGGATAAAACATAACTTTGAACATCATTAGAAATGGACGATGACAAGTGAGTAAGTCAGTTGTGCTTATCAGTAAAGTTTATAAAGTAATTGTCGCTCCACTCTCGTCCTGCCTCTATCGTTAATTATATTAAACATGCAGTTGTTGCTAATTGTGTTGTTATCATTTGGTTAGTCTGTTGTTTGTTTAGCATCCCATACACCATAAATAATTGAAAGAGATAAGAGCATCATGAAGCTGTTGTAAACCATCTGTGCCATGAATATTCACTGACTGGCCGGTCTGTGCTATCTCAGCCTCTACCTCAGTGTTGAACAGATGAACAGAATGACCGGCTGGCAGGTCAAACAGTGTCAGAATGAACCAATGAAGGCTTTGCAGTGAGGACATGCACAGTGTTCTGTATCAGCTCTCCGTCACGTTTGCAGCCAAACTGCTGACTCGGCTCTGACTCACGTCTGACTGTGCAGCAACGATAACCTTCCCACGACACACTGATCTGTCTCAAGGCTCCCTGCTCACCATGCACACTGATAACACATGTTATCAGGACTATCTTGAGCATATGGACATCTGCATGTGTGTGTATGCATGTCCTATCTCGTCAAGGTCTTTGCAGTGGGCACTGAGACGGACAGCCTTCAGACGGAGGTCCTGTTGGAGACGCAGCAGGAGGCAGAGAGCTTTCAACCAGACGCTGATTAACAAGTGTGAACTAAAGCAAGAACAGAGAAACCAAGCTGACTGGGTGCTAAAGACTAAATTTGTTATGAGTCAGCTTGACTGAATGAACTTTAAATGTGGCAGACGTTTGGATCATTTCTACGACACGCACACTGATCAAACTTGTGTTTTCACCACAGCGAAAATGAGATTTGTTTTGCTTGCTTGGTTGTCATTATACTTCTCAGCATAGTTGGGTACTACAAAATCCCTTGTAATCTCCTTCTTGAATGAATGAATGAATGAATGAATGAATGAATGAATGAATGAATGAATGTGACAGACACTGTCTAAGGGGTGCTGCCCAGATGGATGTGAAATGTATCACATGCCATTGAATGGTGAAACAGTCCGTCTGGTGTTGCAGGTAAATGTTTTCAATCCACTCACTAATATCTCTCTCTCATTGAAGGCGTTGCGAAAATCAGTTTGCTTAAGTATCAGTCTCAATCTTTGCTGATTAATCCCATTTCTTAGCTCGACAAACTTTTTTACTCCACAGGATTACCGAAAACAAAATGCATTTGCACGTATATATGTCATCATTGTTTACAAAATTGAGCAGAACATAATTCAGACAGGTCACAAAGTAAAGCTCGGCCCACAGTACATCAGCTACTCTTAATGCAAGCCCCTAGTCGCAGCACCTAATTGGCAAATTAGTGTGTATTATGTTTGTCTTGTAGGACCCCCTCGAAAACGAGATGATACATCTCAAGGGGTTATGCCTAATAAATATTTTCAAATCAAAAATTTTCAAATAACAAAATGGGTGTTTTATTTAAACTGCTTTAGTCTGCCTTCTCTTGCTGCCTCCCCTGCAAACTGCTTTCCAAACCAGGGGTCTTTGCTGCTGCTCTCCCTGCCTTGGCTTTCATGTATGCACATTACAGAGGTGGTGTGCTCCCAGAACAGAGCCATACCACCAAATATAACTAATTGCATGCAAATAATAATTTAATTTTTTAGTAGTCCTTAATGAGCTGTTGATGGATATGTTGATAAAGTAAAAATGAAAGTTAAAGCTCCTGTGAAGAACTTTCAGTTAATGTTGAACTAAGCACACCCTGTGGACAAAGTGGTACCTGTTATCTCTTTGATTATCTTCTCTTGTATTTGTGAAAATAGCATTTCCTAACAAAAAATCTCATCCTGCATTACTCATCAAAATATATTTTTTGTTATCAGCTAAAAACTCCTCACAGGAGCTTTATCTCATTTTACCCTCAGAATGGAAGAAAATGGGCGTATTTCCAAAACTCTGAATCTTTCCTCCAACATATTAATGTCTTAGTCATCAGCACAGCCTGTACTCATATTTCATATTTCATCCACCCAAAATGAACCATTTATTTGCCATTTAATTCCTGCTTTACCAGGAACACTGTGTCATTTAGATGCGTTATGTCAAAGGATAAATGTTGGTAATTTGTGTACACGAACTAGGATAAATTAAGCCATTCTATAACACACTGCTGATCCAAACTGTAAGCTGAATGTATTTCGATGATTGGTTCTGGGTTCTCATGAATATAAATGTGCTTTGCTTACTTTAAAAACAGTCTTTCTATATTTAATTAGCAGTTAGAATATATTTGAAAGTCAAATTCTCCAAGTCGGACATTTTTTTATCTACAGCGCTGACCCGCGTCTGAACTCGGAGAGAAAAACACAGAGCTCAAACTTGAAAGCGAAAATAATTACCCAAAATAAGGAAACACTTGTGCAACCAAAGCGTTCAGAAAGCATTAAAACTCACAAGGTAAGATTTTCCTGGCAGGCTTGGACTCCTCAGAGGGCAGTGTGAACATGAATAAATGCAAAAAATACTGAATAAATCACTCTCTGGTGAAGGGTTTCAGACCTGATTGGAGCATGCTCAGTGAGATTTGGGCCTGGATTAGTCAGTGGGATTGATGACTATGAGAAGTGAAGAAACCATTAGTCATGCAGCTTCAGTGAGCTGGTCTCGACCCAGCTGAACATGCAGGCCTAACGCTGCTTTTTCCATTAAGTACCAAAAAAAAGTAAATGAAATTATGAACTTTCTCCTGGCAGAACACACTCAATCTCTCCATCTGTGTTCTCAGACCTTTCTTTTTTTAGCTGCCATGACATGTCAGGCTGAAGGTTAATTTCATTTTGGCACATTTCTATGGAAGTATTTTTTTCCATGTGCTTTTAAGTGACACGCTGCCGAAAGTATTTACAGCATCAAATAGTCCACTGCATGTTTAAAGGCTAGTTGTAAATAAAGAGCAGTTTAGGGTGGATTTGCATCAGCGCTACATTTCTGCTGCAGCAAAATAAACTCCTTCTTTTTCTACCTACACAGAGGAGGGATGACATTATCACCACCTGCCTCATATTGTTCTGTCCCTCTTGTCTGGTCAAATTGGATTTAGATCTGGAGAATTTGTAGGCCAAGACAACACCTTGAATTAATGTTGTGTTCCTCCAAGCCAACTTCTTCCATCGCTCTGTGGTCCAGTTCTGATGTTCATGTGTCCACTGACTGGACTGCCGATACCTTTCTATCAGAACCAGCATCCACTTTTCTAGCAGTTTGAGCTCCTGAAGCTCCTCCATTGGATCAGACCACATGGGCCAACCTTCTATCCCCACAATGAGCCTTTTGCTGTACATGACCCTGTCTTGGTTCACCTGTTTTCCTTTCTTGGACCACTATTGGTCGGTACCAAGTTTTGCAGATGCTCTGACCCAGTCATCTAACCATCATTTTGTTACTTGTCAGAGTCAATCATATCCTCACAATCGCCCGTGTATCTGCTTCAACACATCAAGATTGCACCCTGTGACAGGTGCTATGTGTTAGAAACCCACTAATGTTTTTTACAGTTGCATTTTGCTGTAATGTGTAAATACCCCTACACTCCTGTAGGTTTTACTGTGCCCAGACTTGTTGCATTTCTCTGATGATGATGTATCTCGATCAGAGTGGGGTGATCGTTACTTATCTCTTTGAGTAACACCTGGACTCAGAGTGGTTCTCCCTGCAGGTGAACCCAACATGTTAGAAGGCTTTGACTCTCTTCTCGTCCACTACGGCTGTTTTGTTGTTTTGAGTCAGCAAACATTTACGCTAAGTGATTTATATACTTTAACCTGACTGATTGCTGACTTGTTGTTAGTTTATCCTACTACTGAAGTAGATTCATCCCAGTTGGCTTCCAAACTCTGCAGCCTAAGACACAGGTTATAATATGTTACTGACATCCATGCATCATGACACTAAACCTAAAAGGTCAGCTTCATAAGGAAATATGTATTTGCTGTTGGTTTCACATAGTCTCTATCTTTGTTGGACCCATGCCTTTTAGTTTGTGGCCTTGAGGTTTCAAACCTTCATAATCAGGTCTTTTTCTTGGCTTTCCCTTCCTGAATAACCTCAGAAAACCGAAATTCAACCAAATGTGTCCTGAAAAGTGTAGCCATACTCTAGGTTATGTTTTATTGATCTGGATTTCATAGAGCTGAAGTGGTTGGCTGGCTCGGCTCTCTCTCTCTCTGGCTGGTTCAAACAGTTTGGAGCTGTGAAACGGTCAAGCTCACACTGGTGCTGGCTGGCAGGCCCCAGGTTTCAGCACTGGTTAACGACAGCAGAGGAACCTGCAGACTCTGCAAACGTTAACGACGGACATGTTTATGCAGCTGTAACTTGTCAAATAGAGGAGAGCTGCAGTTAAAGATGGCCAGAAACTTTGAAGCTTGTTTACACAGAGCAGGAGTCTGATGGGGGAGGGGAGGTGCTGCTGAGGTGAGGATGTTGGTTTTGGCATCAGAGGGAGCAGAGCACTACAGAGGTGAGACCAGCTACTGCTACCTGACCTGTTTATGTGTAGTAGGTAGCTTTGACTCTTAAGGTGGAATTAATGTACTTGTTTGCTTTTGAAGATCATATGGAGGAATCAAGTGTAATTTAATTGGCAGCTAAAAAAAACCCTTGGAGCTTTAAAGTCACTGAGGAGTTTTTAACTGATGTTGAAATGGTCTTTGAGGACTAAAGAGTTAAAATGTGTGCTTATTTCCATTATTCAGATGTTTATTGGGACACCGTGGCTCACATCATGACCCCCGAGCTGTGACTGGTAACGTTGAAACAGTATGTTAAACCAATCTTCTTCTGCATGAGGTAGCAGCAGGCCAAGAAGTAAGTCGACCCAGACTTTCAATGTCAATGTTCTCCTTGGGATCTCAAGGCATTCCCTAAGCTAGATTGGCAAGCAAGCTCTAGGTCTACCCCCTGGTCTTGTCTCAGTTAGTTGCTCCCAGAAAACCTTTAAAGGGAGGCGTTCAGGAGGTATCTTAAGAAGATGTCCAAGCTCCTGACCTTTCTCTAAAGCTGAGCCCAGCCAGCCTTCAAAGGATGCTTATTTTGGCCGCTTGTATCAGCAATCTCATTCTATCAGCTTTTACCCAAAGCTCATGACCACAGGCCAGGGTTGAACTTTGATCGACTGGTAAATTGAAAGCTTTGCCCTCAGGCTCAGCTCCCTCTTCACCACGATGGTCCAGTAGCATTATACTCCTGATGCAGTCTGTCAATCTCTTGATCTGTTTTACCTTCACTTTCAACAAGAGCCTAAAGTTCTTAGGGAAAAGACACACTCCTCACCTGGGCGGGAGTGATCTGTTACATTAGTTAGAGTTAATAAATTGATGTAATATGACCTAACCACTCTGCATCCTGCAAAAAGTTGTCCTGAACATGAAAAGTAGGATTAAAAAGAAGATCTGTGTTCATTCATGTATACTTTGGAAAAAGCCACATCTTTAACCCAGTGGATCATGGTGCTGATGGGAAACACTACAGATTTTATCCAGAGGGGGGGCCAGAATCAACACAACGTGACAGTTCCCCACAGTGTCTTTTCCAAAGCACATGATTCAACTTTTTAAGCACCAACGTCATTTAAGGCCTCTAAAAAAACTTAACCACCAGACCTGGAAACTTTCCAAGGGTTAACCTGGCTTTAATACAGCAGTAACAGCAGAGATAGGGGACTCATATTCATCATACTGACAAACCTCTGATCCGCCTCTGGTGCTGTGCTCTTGCAAACTTGTAAGATTCCACAACTTAAACCATTGGACTGTTAGATTTTCTCCCACTTTTCTTTGACTCAATAGTTGTGCTAACCGAAAGAGAAAAAGCATACACCCTTGGATGACTAATTGTCTCGTGAAATTATAAAGCAGGCTCCAGTGTTTGTGTTTCTGTGCTGGCAGCTGTGTATTTAAGGTGACTCTTCTCTTTCCCGTCTGCATCATACTCCTGGAAAACTACTGTGAACGCTCCGGGCACAGACACCTGACTGTCACGAAGAACTCGCCAACAATGCTCCTATTCTGTTAAACTGACTGTATTTAGCAGCATTATGCAAAATGTGGGCATGTCAGCAGGTAGCACGTGAGTAAAATTAGAGCTCCACATCTGGTCACGTGCTGTTATGACAGCCTGTAATTATAGTCACAATATGAAACCAGAAACATCGCATCTCAGGAGTAAAGGAATAACACTGTCACTGTGTAAAAAAAATAAAAGTGGTCAGTAATTATGTCATGGGTTATAACAGTCCTGGTGTGTCAGCAGGGGCTATTTTTAAGCGTTTAGCATGTGGCCTATTAGTGAGATGTGTTTGTATAAGTGTGTGTTTTTGTATTTGACTAAGGCGAGTGGTGGTTGAGAGGTAGGTCAGGGGTGTGTGAGTAAATGACAGGATATGCGGTCGGGCTGGTTCACAAAATCTGCTTAGTAATGTTGTTAAAGATAGAGCTGACCTCTCTGTCGCCGTCAATGCCCCCCCTGTTAACCACACACACTCACACACACACGTGCACACCTGAATGGAGGCCAGTGTACTAAGGGGTAGAGACATGCACCAATAGACAGAAGAGAAGTGCAGGATGAGAGAATGAGACAGAATCAGTTATTTTATTTCTGCAGGCCTTTCAGGTTTATAACAACAGAAACAAACACCACAGCCTCTGAGTGATGCACACATAAATGGCCAAAGAAAATAACTTCTACTGAATCAGCAGCTGTGGCTTATATTTTATATATCATATCCTGAATGACCTGCGTCCGTCCTATGTGAAATCTATTTCTGTAAGAAAACATACAGGAACCTTTCATTTCCAGTGGACATTCATAAGAAACATGCTAAACGCCCATATATGATATTTATGTACACTATTTAAATAAGAAAGTTAGTAAAAAAAACAAGTTCAAACGTTGTAAAATTGTGCACCACTGCATTAATATCCGTAATGTTTTTTGGCCTATTTTTCATGCAGAAAACAGATTCACCATTCTCCAACAAGTGCCAGAAAACGCAGTTCTATGAGTGTCCACTAGAAGCTGTCTCCAGAAGTGAGTCCATGCACATTAGCCGGCATATTAGAAAGCACAATGTCAGCAGAATTAAACATTTACAGCAAGGTACAAAAAAATACAGAGCCCAAGAAGACCCACAAAATGTTTTTTATCATGTGTGCACACCAGAAAGTTGTCATGTTTGCAAAGGTTAATACCTTGTTTACACAAGATAATTACCTGTGTGCATGTTATTTTCTTATGAAAGTGGTTGTGTATGATCTTTCTTGTCATGTGTTATGAACTTGGTCCAAGCATTTAAACCACAAAGCACTGCACTCCGCCTTCTCTTCATCTATGCTGTTGTCATTGGCCTCTGAGAACCTCTAACCTGTTGACTCCAGGCTTGGCTCCACTCATTATGACGGTTTCTTGTTGTAGTTAAGTGAAATATGATCTGGCATCAACACTGAGGGTTTCATTCTCACCGATTGATGTGTCTTGCTCTGGCATCCGGCAAAAATAGAAGTCTTGCGTATCTGCTGTGGAGTGCTCCAGATTGCCGGAGCTCAGAGGGAGCAGACACATTGACTAACATGAAACATAATATGTAAGTAAGTAAGTAAGTAAGTAAATTTTATTTAGTATAGCACCTTTCACAGAATAAAATCACAAAGTGCTTCACAGGAAAATATCCAACACATTAAAAGAAACAGACAATAGCATAAATAGAACATTAGTGTGAACACAGTGAGTCGAAGGCCTGTTTAAATAAATGTGTCTTCACAAGTTTTTTAAAGGCGACAACAGATATAGCAGAACGGACATTTACAGGAAGAGCGTTCCACAATGTCGGTGCCACAACTTCAAAAGCACGGTCTCCTTTTGTTCTTAAGCGCGCTCAGGGGACAACCAGCAAGCCCTGGTCAGAAGACCTGAGTGGCCTACTGGTAAGGTAGTGGTGGAGCAGGTCGGCGATGTATTCAGGAGCCTGACCATGCAGAGCTCTCTACACGAAAACGAGGACTTTAAAGTGAATCCTAAATTTAACTGGAAGCCAATGTAGGGAAGATAGAATCGGAGTGATGTGGGTTGTCCGGCTGGACTTGGTCAACAGCCTTGCAGCAGTGTTCTGGACTAATTGAAGACGATGGAGGGACGATTTACTGAGGCAGGTGAAAAGTGAATTACAATAGTCCAGTCGGGATGAAACAAAAGCATGTATGATCATTTCCAGTTCAGGATGTGACACAACAGACCTGAGTTTGGCAATGTTTCGTAAATGGAAGAAGCATGACCGGGACAACTGTTTTATGTGGTGATCAAAGTACATGGACTGATCGAATATAACTCCAAGATTTCTGAGTTTAGACTGCACAGCAGAAGAGAGGGAACCAATACACTGAGCAACCCTGGAAGCTATAGTATCAGAACCAACAATAAGGACCTCTGTCTTGTGACAGACTGAACACAGATTGGGTAAAAGTTTCCCTGGAGAGATCTGATTTTAAATGTGAAGATATTTCATTCTCTGTGGAAAAGTTGTTAGTATGTAATTTTGAGCTCTGATGATTTAGATTTGGATTTTTTTGAAAGTCTGTCTCTGGATTGGGTTGATCCGGTTCACATTTCTATTAAAAAACTGGGGTCAAAGTACTATGTATTACTCAGTCCAGCATAGCAAATAAAGTGGACAACAGGAGTTGAAATTTGGACAAATCTTATCCAGATGAATGCATTTTTAACAATCATGCCCTGGCTCTAAGTATGAGCTGCATATAAACGTCCACTTCTGATGTTATGTGGTTTTAAAAGAGTTTAACAATGACGCCCAAGTGTATTTACCTGGAATCAACCTGTCTGTTTCCAAGAAGCTTTCAGCAACACATAAAAAAAGAAAGGCTTTCCCTTACGAGAGAAATGTTCTCTTTTCTGTGAAACATGTGGCCGGGGCAAGGCCGGATTTCAGCAAAGAAAGTGAAGCCACTTAAGATTCAAAGCAAGAACATCCAATGGATTAAAGAAAAGAAAGTAACTACAACAAAGTAAGATTGGATTTGGAAAGTGCTTGATTTAAATTGGAGGTGACGGCAGTTCCATTTGGGAGAGCTTGTGCTTTGAGTACCTCCAAGTTCCTGGTCTGCAGCACAGAGGAAAGGAAAGGAAGGGAAGGAAAGAAGAAGGGGAGGAATGAAGGATAAATTAGAGGATGGGGAAATGAGTAAATGGAATACTAAATATAGAAAAGTCACATAAACAGGATGGAAATGTACCAGAAATAAAACACGTTGTGTTGGAAGAAGTGAGCAAGTCATGTCAGCTGTGTTCATCAGGTGACTCCCCCCTCTCTCCCTCCCTTCCTTCACCTTTTTCCCTCTCCTTCTCTCTCGCCATGACCTTTCCTGGAGGTTGAGGTTTCTAAGGCTCCATTGATGGATTAAAAATAAATGAGAGGGTAAACATGGCATGAAAAACAGGCTGCCGCTCAATGAGCTCCGCGGCGGTGAGTGTGTTAACAGAGAAACAACACAAGCTCACTTATTCTCCACATTCATCAAATTCTCACATCTCACTTGCTCTCCTTCCTCTCCATTCGTCTTTTTCAATCCTTCTGACCTCAAACACCCAGGCTGTGTTCACACTAATGTGGGTAAACGTCGACATGACTTGAGTTTGCAGTTTGGGGTTTGGTTGTTTTAATGGATGATGTGTTTTTAGGGTCAAACCAGCATTTAAAAAAGTGAAATATAGGACTGAAATATTGAATTTGAATCCCTGAAGTAAGAAGATTTTCTCACTGTGATGAAGTGCATCAGATTAAGACCAGCTTAGATCAGATCAGAGTTTGACGTTGGTAAACTGTGACACATATTTGAGCCCATTAACATCAAGTTTGGCGTTTTGGCATTGACCATTTCTTCATTCACTTTTATTACTGGGCTGCATGATATCTATTTATTCATTTTTGTAAGCCAGTTTTCCTCTGCCTGTAGGCGGCTATTTTAGATTTAGTGTTAGTCTTAGTCTTTAGACGAAAATGCCTGTTAGTTTTAGTCACATTTTAGTCTTTTCAGCCCTTTATAGTTTTAGTCTAGTTTTAGTCGGCAGAAACTCAAAACATTTTAGTCTTTGATTTTTGCCAAAACATCTTGACAGTCTGACGGTACAGTGTTATCATGTCCTATGAATTTCCTGTTCAATACAGCACTTTGCTCGGCTTTTGCTGCTTTTAAATATGCTTTACGGATACATTTGGATTGGACTGGATTGGGAAATTGATCATATTTGGCGGAAGAGGTGGAGAGCACATGGAGCAATGCAAAGATATCAGGTATTGCTAGCTGTTGCTTTATTAGCAATTTGCTACCAATATTTCTTACAACTCTGAGATGAATTCAGAGGCTTTCTTTGTTTGGAAAAAGGAAAAGCCAAATCCTCTGAGACTTTTTTGTTTAATACACCAACATGCTGAACAATAGATTTGCTGTAGAGGCAAATAGTCATTACAAGATGGCCATGACCTAAAGCATACCCTGCTTCATCTCCACTTTTCTTTTGATGGGACCAAAATTAACAACATGAACAACATGCTGCTTTGAAGAAGACTTAAAACTACAGATTCAGATCATAAACTCACCTGGAGAATATTTACTGAGGGAAGAACGAGGCTTATTTTCCCAAAGACTTCAACATAATCTCCCTCTGCTGGCCATTAGTGAGAATGAAGGTTTGAAGCACCTAGGCATAGGCTCCAATTTGAAGCCCTATAGGTCTCAACCACTTCTGAAAAACAGTTCAATAACTAAGGAAATAAATTCAGTTTATTTGCAATAAAAATTGAAATGCAAGAATACCCCCAATATAAAGATTTTTGAGCTTTTTAAAGGATCTTTTTGATACATGATCAATGATTAAATAAAGATAGAGATTTGAAAATAATCTGTAGTTAGCAAAGATGTTCAACTGTTGAAGTATCGTATATCATGTGTCAGCGCTCTTTCTTGGGAGACTGAAAATAAGCTGACTGCTTGACTGTAAATCCATCTCTCTCTCTCTCTCTCTCTCTCTCTCTCTCTCTCTCTCTCTCTCTCTCTCTCTCTCTCTCTCTCTCTCTCTCTCCGCACCAGGCTGGAAAATCAGTTATAGTAGCAAAAAGAACGACCAGCTGCCCATTTTCCATCTGAACCAGCAGCTCAGCGCTGGCTGGCATCAGCTGAGTCTCACATGGTTGCTCTGTGAGCCCTGACACCGAGGACAGTCACTCAGCTCATTGTCCACTGATACAAATGTGTCCGTCTGTCTGTCTGTCAGTGAAAAGACGGAGTCAGCTGATAGTCATTAGTCGTACTGGCAGTCCTTCTTCTCCCACTGGGACTCTGTGCCTGGCTGCTCATGTGAGAAACCAAATAGAGATTTGAATGGCAGTAAAATAACGGCACAGAGAGAGGAGGTCACGCTGTGTTTTTAGGGCTGTGTCCTGTAAGAGAAACTGAGAGTGGGAGCAGCCGACAAATGACACATGTTGACTCAGATCGGCTTACTTTTTAAACACAGGCCATGCTTGGGACTTAAAGTCAGGATGATGATAGAAGTTATGTTTCACACCTTTATTTCAAAGATAGGACAATGGATAGAGTATGAAAACTGGGAAGAGAGAGATTAGGAGATGCCAGTTGGCATCATACACAGGCCATCCTCTTCAAGGACTGCAGCCTCTGTACAAGAGGTGCCAACTTAAATGCAAGTGCCATTTTTAACCTGGAGTATCACTTAAATCTACTGATCACAATCTCTTGGCACAGATGTCTAAACATTTTCTAAACTACTTTGAAGGCATAAACCTTCAATAACTGATAATCTTCCCTCCTAATCTATTGTGAAATTGGCTCAGAGCTTCAGAGGCGTTGTACCTGCACTTCCCTCCTTTGTAAAGCTGGTGTTTGTGATTCAGCCTCAGAGCTGCCGATACTCCTCTCCTGGCTCGGCTCTTAGCAGCTCTGTGGCAGAAAGTCAGGAGCTGCTGCCAGAGAGGAAAGATTATCGGGTTGGACCAAGTCGCTGACAGGGATTCAGCGTAATCACACTATTTCATCGTGTTGCACCTATGGGAAAGCTGTGGATTTGTGTGTGACTTTGTGATTGAGAGAGTGTGTGAATGTCTGGAGAAGGAGAGAGGGGTGGAAGGGGAAATGATGGAGCCTCGCCAGATTCTGTGTCAGTGGCTGACAGCAGGATTTACAACCAGAGCTTCCAGTAAAAGAAGAAGCTCCTCCATGTGTCTGTGTTAAAATTTGGCTCAGAGAGTCAAAGCTGCACAGATGTTTGGTTATTTCCTTCCTTTATTTTTTGCTTATACTTTTTAAACCTGGCAACATTTGAAAAGTCGCTGACTTTGCACATATTTTTCTGCAATGACCTCAACTCCCCCCCAAAAAAAACAACTTTGAAAATTTTGAATTTAAGAGGACCCATGCTCAAAATAGAAAGTCCAAGGTTAATCTCAGATCAGCAAACTATGCTGAGGTCAGATTTGATGTTTCAAGAATGATAATAGTGTAAACTAGCAGATGTAGGGTGTCGTTACCCGCTGTCAACCCCAAAAATCGATTGTTTCATCCCGTGTACGCTCTACCTCCCCAATTGTCAAGAGGGGAGATAGGAGAGTATTTTAACAGAGGTGTTCATTGCGATATCTTGGCTTGATGATACATTGCCACTTGTTTCAAACGGACATTAAAAACTGAACTTGTGAGAGTTATCTCAACAACTAGACAACAAAACTGTTATTTGAGGCTATCTATTGAGGGATTATATTTAGAGATATGTTTTGCTGTGACTCTGGAAAACCAATCATTAATATTTATAACCAATACCCACAATCTAACAGGTTAGACATGAAGTATAAATACTGCATGTCCTATTTGAAAACTAGCATATATAAACTGTCCCCCAGTTAGTTTAGTACCTCTCCCTTTTCATCAGTGACTCCAAACAAACAAACAAACAAACAGACTTCCACCATGTGACCTCTGTGCAGCTCTGAAAGGAAACTAAATGTGATATTTTCATTTGTATTTGCAGCCTGAGCCTCACTCCCCTAAATAAACATTGTATAACTTGAGATGAGACCTGCA
Source organism: Notolabrus celidotus (assembly GCF_009762535.1). Classification (NCBI taxonomy): domain Eukaryota; kingdom Metazoa; phylum Chordata; class Actinopteri; order Labriformes; family Labridae; genus Notolabrus; species Notolabrus celidotus. Next base: position 23,679,289 of record NC_048273.1, on the reverse strand, counting down.
TCCTCACCTCACCCTGGCTCACCATCATCGACTCTTCTCCTGACTTAGCTCTGAACTCATCGACTCTGAACGCTCACACACTCCCACTGCCTGGCTAAGACATGCACATACAGAATGATGCATTCAAAATATCTTCTCCAGGGAAGTGATGCACATGTACAGTGTTTCTCTCACATGCCCACGGATTGACGTTTTCTGCTGTATCGGGGATCTCTGCATAAATACAGATGCAAGCAGTGAAAGCCAGCACGTTGTAGCATCATCATGCACAGCCCAAAAGACATCTAAGACCATTCATTAACCTGAAGATATTTAGCCTAAGGGTAACAAAGTGACTATATCTTAAAGGCTATTTGGGTTTGTAACAACCTATATCTTCTTTTAGCTCCTGTTGGTCAAAGAAACATGATAAGAGCGATGGTCAAGCTCATAATGGGCGGGGAGGCATGTTGTCCATTCTATACACTCAATGGTTCAGACCACATGTGAAATGAAAGATACCTCTCCAGATATGACTGAAAAAAAATGCTGGAATTTTCAAGTCCATATAATTTAATCTGTTTGTGCTGCGTCTCAGTTTCACTGGAAACAGTAAGTTTCACAGAGGCTTTACCTTTGCTTCCTTCAGCAGTATGAGCTTGAAACATAAAATGATGTTCTTGGGATTTTCTTGTAAATGAATGGGTAATAAGTTTGCTGAAATAACAACATCATGATGCAAACTAGCTAAAAGTCAAGCTTTGTCAGGTCTGCCCTAAAGAGGACAAGAAAACAACTTTTCAAATGTTTGTTGAATGGAGGTCTATGGGCCACTGATGTCTGTTTATTTTAGCCTTTAGTGACACAGCATCAAGCAGATATGTGTCTAAGTCAAAATATTTGATCTAGAACAGATTGTTAGCTGCTCTTCATGCAGATATTTGTTCGAGATATAGAGAGAAATTTCTTCCGCAGATTACCAATGATGGGAGCTGGGATGTCATTATAGTGGATTGTGTTCCTCCTGCTTTTGCTCTCCATACAGACTGTTTTTCCATCAGACATAAAGGCCAGCTGATTTTGGTTATTGGTCAATATAACTATAACTTTACAGCAGTTGCAACCATTGTTCTGTTTAAGTGATAGATGTTTTCTTGAAAGTTTAACATGACTTTATTGGATTGGAATATCCTGGTCTCTCAACTGTGTGTGTGGAGTAAGCAGGGCTTACCAAAAAGCATAGCTAATCCTTTTCGTTTCATTTTCACATAGTTAAGCATCAGGACTGGTACGCCTTGTCGGTGAGTAATTGTTGTACTGGCAGTGCTGATGTTTCAAACAATAATAAATATACACTTATGTTGGTTAATTTTGAGTTGTGTTTTGTGCTTATATTGCAGGTTTACAACCTAATTAAGAGTCCAAATAACTTCTAACCACTGTGTCAGTAGGCAAGTGGGCTTTTGATGTGTACCAGTGTGCAATAAACGTATGGGGAAGGAGACTCAAGTTTTGTCCGCCATATCTGTTCTGACAACCCTTCCAGAGGGGAGTTAATTAAACTATAGCAGGTAGATTAGTAAAAATCTGGATAATAACTCAAACTACAAACAGAAAACAAAACACTTCCTTCAACTGAATAATTCTCAAGAAGACTGTGGGGCCATGTTAACAATGAAACAATCGCTGATTCAAAGATTCACACAAACTGTGATAATGATAATTGAAATATCCAACTCCTCCTTCACCCACGACTGACAAGTGGCCTTTTAAATGCTAAATAACCCTGACAACAGATACATTTGGCTCCATTGTGTAGGTGTATTGAATCTATGAAGCTTTAAACTCTCTCTGAAAGTATAAAAGCTTTATAAAAGTCACTGTGATGGTGTTAATTAACTGAAGCAAAGTGAACAGCCTCTGTTCTGCAGAAGACGCGACCCGAGGCTGACCTTTATCCTCAGCAGCATGTATGAAGCGTGTCAAACCCGCGTATGAGTCACTTAAAGCAGCAGCAGAAGTATTTTTCCACACTTCACTGTATATCACAATCTCCCGAAGGTTGAGTTCAAAGAAAAGAAAAGGAAACTTTTATAGGCGGCACATAGACACAGTGTCTTTATCTGACAAGCCTCCACAGAGTACACAGTTGACGTGTCCTCGACTGCTCTACTTGTTTCCCTTGTGTTACTTTTTGTCTCACATTATGCTAATGTGTTAACGGTAATGACGCTCAGTTGGTATTTACAATTGTTGTGACACATATAAGGTATCAGGGGAATTAAAGACAAATACAAAGAGCTGAAGGAGGCTTTAAAAAGAAATCATGACGCTCACACATGCACAGAAGGCCTCTGCCGTGTCCTGGATTCAGTGTCCTCAGCTCCCCTTGTTACCATAACTGTTACACAAGACTTTTTCTACTCCATACATCCATCTGTCTCCCTGTCTGCGCCTCCATTTCTCCCAGAATTCATTGCTCTGCAGGGGGCTACAGGTGTCCGCTCAATGCCCCCGTATCCCACCATGTGCGTCTGCACTGAGGAATGAAATATGGTGACATGTAGCGATTTCTCTCTTTGATGTTTTTTTCAAGCTGTGTTCCCTCCTCCAAACACACACCTCCATCACATCATTCATTCATTCGCTCACAGCAGGAGGGAGGAGGGGATGTTACAGACTGGTGTCTGTCGGTGCGGCAAAGCTTCACACAAGGAAAGAAACAGAGGGAAAAAAGATGGAGATATTTTTGTACAAAACTGTAGTGAAAGAAGAAGTTTTGGTTGTGTTTCAGAGGATATCAATATTATTTTTTTAAATCACTAAGACTGATGACAACACACAGTTTATCATGTAGTTCACTCAGACTGTCTGCATTAAAAATACATAAAGGTTGGTCAGGTGTGAAACATCGCACATAACTAATATCCACAAATGTCTTTAGATGGTGACCCCTAGTGGTAGAGCAAATTAAGACAGGAGAAAAGGCAAACATTGAGTGATAAATAGCAAAATTGTCAGTTTGGGTGTGCAATCAATTAAAAGGATAGGTCTGACAAGAATATCAACACAGGGTCTAAATATAAGGCGCTTTTATAAACCAAAGAGCCATCCCATTTCTTTCCGATGCCACAGCCAAACCTGACAATAGGCCGGCAGCAGATTGTGCGTGCTTTGGGGGTTATGATAAAGGATGCACATGAAGAATCTCCCCATCTGCCTGGCTAGCTTATAAACTCAGGTGAGCAGAATGGTAGTTGATAGTAGGAAGGGCAGGACATTATATCTATGATTTTAATAAGGTGGTGACCTATAGTGGCAGCAGAAATTTGACGGAAGAAGGCTAGAGACAGGTGATGTTGTATTTAGGGGAAAAAAAAGTAAGTTTGGGGGGTCTCCAAAAATGTGGATTAATCAAGTATAGTATTAAGAAAACAAAATAAAATGTGCTACATTTAAATGCGAACACCCCTGTCGTCCCCTAGGATGCTCCACAGTGACTTATTTCCTAGATGTTTAAACAGAAATATAAATTTCAACTTACCAATAAGGTCAAAGGTCAGAAATTAACCAGAAAAAAGTCAAAACTGAGCACAATTTATGAAACACGGCTAAACACAGGATCACAGAGTCAGAAGGTAAAACGATGTCAAAGTGGTTTGCCCAGTGTGGCTATCTCTAGCAGTCTTCAGTTCTCCTTGCAGTTAGAGTCCACATGCCTGTTTTGGTAACTCATTGCTCTGGTCGAGTGGTCATATGTCAGTTACTACTTCATCTTCATTTGCTGGATCAGCATACTGACAAACTACAACATGCTGTAAGATGACATCTGTCATCTGTGCTTGTTCACATCCAGGTAGTAGAGCGTTATAGCATTGTGGCAGTAGCCATTAACCAGAGTTACAGCCCCAGTTAGGGGCAAGTGGCTGCACTACATGTTAAATACACTGCTCAAAAAATAAAGGGAACACTTAAAAAAATTACAATGTAACTCCAAATCAATCACTTTTGTAATATCAACCTGTCCAGTTTGGAGGCAACACTTATTGTGAATCAATTTCACCTGCTGTTGTGCAAATGGAACAGACAACAGGTGGAAATGAGAGGCAATTAGCAAGGCAACCCCTGTAAAGGAATGGTTCTGCAGGTGGAGGCCACAGACCATTTCCCTGTCCTCATCCTTTCTGCCGGATTTTTGGTCACTTTTGCATTTTACCAGTGCCCTCACCACTAGAGATAGCGTGCGGCGGGGTCTGCAACCCACAGAAGTTGCTCAGGTAGTGCAGCTCATCCAGGGTGGCACATCAGTGCACGCTGTGGCAAGACGGTTTGCTGTGTCTCCAAGCACAGTGTCAAGAGCATGGAGGAGATACCAGGAGACAGGCCAGTACACCAGGAGACATGGAGGGGGCCATAGGAGGACAACAACCCAGCAGCAGGACCGCTATCTGCTCGTTTGTGCTAGGAGGAACAGGAGGAGCACTGCCAGAGCCCTACAAAATGACTTCCAGCAGGCCACTAATGTGCATGTTTCTGCTCAAACTGTGAGAAATAGACTCCATGAGGGTGGTATGAGGGCCAGACGTCCACAATTGGGACCTCACAGCCCAACACCGTGCATGCCAATTGGCATTTGCCAAAGAACACCAGGATTGGCAGGTTTGCCATTGGCGCCCTGTACTCTTCACGAATGAGAGCAGGTTCACACTGAGCAAATGTGACAGACGTGACAGAGTCTGGAGACGCTGTGGAGAACTTTCTACTGCCTGCAACATCCTCCAGCATGACCGGTTTGGCGGTGGGTCAGTGATGGTTTGGGGAGGCATATGCTTGGATGGCCGCACAGACCTCCATGTGCTAGCCAGAGGTACCCTGACAGCCATTAAGTACGGGATGAGATCCTCAGACCCATTGTAAGACCATATGCTGGTGCAGTGGGTCCTGGGTTCCTTCTGATGCATGACAATGCCTGACCTCATGTGGCTGGAGTGTGTCAGCAGTTCCTCCATGATGAAGGCATTGATGTTATGGACTGGCCTGCCCGTTCCCCAGACCTGAATCCAATAGAGCACCTCTGGGGCATCATGTCTCGTTCCATCTACCAACGCTACGTCGCACCAAAGACTGTCCAGGAGTTGATTGAGGCCCTGATCGAAGTCTGGGAGGAGATCCCTCAGGAGAACATCCGTTGTCTCATCAGGAGCATGCCCAGACATTTAGGGAGTGTATACAGGCACGTGGAGGCCACTCACACTACTGAGCCTCATTTAGAATTGTCTTGAGGAATTTCCACAGAAGTTGGATCAGCCTGTGATCTGATTTTCCACTTTGATTTTGAGTATAACTCTGAATCCAGACCTCCATGGGTTAATGATTTTGATTTCCATTTATCATTTTTATTGTATTTGGTTCTCAACACATTCCACTTTGTAATGAATTAAGATTTTGACTGACTAGCAACCAACGTCTGGTGCTGACTGGTGAGGTTGACTATAATTCATGTATTCGACTAAACACTGGCATCCCTAAAAATAAGCAACAAAAGTTGAAACCTCTCTTTCTTTGTCTCTGCTGAGGAACATGCCCAAGAACTAAGAGACATGTACAGCAGATCTGTTTCTACCTGCAGGGTTTAACACTTTATCTTCATCATGATCACACTTTCCACTCCAGCCATGAGCCACTCCGCTTTTTGTCTCGACTCAGCAGAGACATCTTTCACTTCCAGTCGCATTCAGCTGACAGCCATGAGACAGTAAACCCACAATGCTTTACATCTGTCTGACTGTTCCTGAACTGTCTCATCCTTGTTCTTCTGGCGTGCCGCTGACAAACAAAGGTACTTCTGTTGTGCTTGTGTCTGGACGTGAACCAGCCTCAGTGATTATATCATCCAAACACCCACCAACCACACACCGTAAATTGCACGCCGCGTAAAAAACTTCATTATGGCTTTTCCAAGTCATTGCATGGTTTTTACTGTTAATTAAAATTCCATTTATGGGTGTCGGGCTCAGAGAAAAAAATCTGCTGCTTCAGCGGTCTGGGAAACATAATGGATGCTTTATGAATTGTCAGTGAAATGAAAAGAAAAAATAGGTTTTAAAAAGGACAGTTGGGACAGAAATCACAGCCATTGTGAAATTTAAACAAGGGTTGGCTCTGGTGCTGCTGTGTGGTTTGTGAGGTGGACTGCTTCATATAGTGCTGGCAACAACATGCAGTTCACATTACAGGCACTGCTCTCAGCCTCATTCATGCATTAACGACACATTACAGACGAATAAAAGCAAGCTTGTGAAAAATCCTGATTCACGAGGAAGAAATCAGTGAGAGGGAAATCGATTAAAAAGGTCCCCAGTGCCAGCTTCAGATGGTATGCCTGTGTAATAAACCTGGACCCTCATTTTAGACATATTTTGAGATGAAGATAACAAATAAGTTGAAAAGTTTGGGTTAACCCTAGTGGATTTGTTTCTACTGGCAGCTTTCAAACAGGCTGTAATCACTGAAACTCAACTCTGTGAAAAAAAGATGCTGAGAAATTATCTGAAGCACATTTAGCCCAGACGGTGACACATAGTGGTAGATTAAATGAGCGTTTTTATACCACACAATCACTCCCTTAAATCCCCTGACTGTGTTAAATACCTGACTCTGATTGGTCAAAACGTCATAACAACAGTGATTCATTCTAAGTAACAAAAGTGACACCAGAAAACCTGATCATACGTCATATCAAATCAATCCACAGACAGTAATCTGTCACATTTCCCCTCTGCCTGTTGACATTGTGGTAAAAACATTAGAATATAATGGAATGGAACAGCAGAGATCAAAGCAAAGTAGAATGCTTCGAGGCTTGAGACATCCTGATCACACGTCAAATCAAATCAATCCACAGAAAGTAGTCAGTCACATTCCCACCACACCCCAATCATCTCTGATAGGGAAAAGTGGAGCAATGTCCTGTCCTGCAATCTAGGCAACAGCAGCAGAGTTAGTGAGAGAATCTCTAAGCTGCTGATCTCTACAAAGTCACCTAAACCGTAAGAGATAGCTCTGAGAAGAAGGAGAGCTGAATGAGGACAGAAATGTCAACATCAATATTCCTACAGAAGTCCCATTCACCTTGTCTAACAAATCAATGTCATTAACAAAATAAAATCAGGTAATTGTGTGTTATGTATGACTTTCAAGACAGTGAATAACTTAATTTGACCAAAAGAGGAGCACTTAGTGTGGCAGAGTATCATCAATAAACTATCCAACTGAGGCATCAGTAGACCTGAAACTCCTCCATCTGAGAGGTAGAGTTACCCTCCTGGTCAACAGAGTCTGATGAAAAAAAGTCTGTCTCTGTAGGGATCCTTTCTGTGATGCTTTCGTACACTTACAGTCATAAAAAAAAAAAAATCTATCAGTGCCAGAAAAAGGAACTTATAGAGGACATATTGCAATTCTTTAGGCCTGTTCACAGCTACCAGCTGAAGGACTGGAGCATTTCCAAACAATTTTGTACTTAGTCATTCAGACCCCAAAACATTTTAATAAGGCTCAATTTAGAGCTACTAGAATGAGCTTTAAGGCCAGAGGAAAAACAAAAAAGCTTGTGAGAAAGTCACAAGGCAGAAATGAGTGAACAGGGAATTGATTAAAGAGGCCATCGGATGCATGGCCGCCTCTTGCTTTAAAGGCCAGGGGGACAATGCATCATTAAGAATCTTTCTCTCATTCATAAAACCATAAACACCAGGCACATGGATGTCTCATTTGTGGATTACATACATGTGCTGCCTCAGGTTGTGAGCCGACGCCGTCTTGCATGGCAAGGTTTACTGCTGCTGTTTTCTCTTTGTCTGTAGCTCTGCTCACTGTCGTTTCATGCCTCACATACACATAGCCTCATATGTTTCCAGTTAAAACACTGGCCCAGTCCCTGTTGAACTCAATGTTGGATTGTGCTGCAGTTGAATAATTAGCGCAGCAGTTACACATGGTTGTAAATATGTGGTTTGGGTTGTGTTTTAGTGCCAGGCCTGCTTCTTTGATTGGTAAATAACCGCAGTGAAATACTGTATGTACTATAAAGTGTCCTGAAATAACCATGGGAGTATTCAGAGCAGTAAGGTAGAAACTTTCTCATGGTAATCTCTCTATTTGGAATTAAAAGTGAAAGCTAATGTAAATGAATCTTTACACTAATCCCTCATGCAAGGACACTTGTACTTACTTATTCAGTAATTGTGTCAAAGTAAAAGTCCCTAATAAGCAGCATAAGTTACACTTCAACTAAATTGCATTTCTTTTCCTGCACGAGGCAACAATGAAAGCTATATCATCACTTTACAACCTCTATTGCTCCACAATACAAGTTTGTGAGGTTTGCTGCTCACTGCGAAGCGTTTTCATTTTGTTAAATGTGGCAGGATACAACTCAGAAACCAATAAAATAATAAACTGGGTCATGGTGTCACAAAACGTATTCTCCCGTTGCAGCCAGTAATTTTTGGAGATGACTTTGGCACAGACACATTACAATAGCTTTTAAATTCCATACAGTAATTATGTTCTGGGTGAATCTTGGGACAGGGCCAGCTTGTACAAATAGAGGGCTTTGTAATGTGCCTTCAAACATCCAGCAAGGACACTAACAATCACTCAACAACAGTGCCTGAAAGGAGAGCTCCTTTTGTAGTGAGATGTAATTAGTGAGAGCTGCAAGCTGCAGAACAAACACTCCGCTCAACTCTTTGGCAAACAGTCCCGGTCAAACATCTGTGGCGACCTGGAAGTTTATCCTGTTAGACAACTTCATAAACTTAAAGGCGGGAAATATGTAGCTGTGTTTGTTTAAAGTGATCAGATATGTAGTTTAAAAATGTTGGATCAGGTCCCAGATTTGAAACATACCAAGATACTTCTTCTATTAGCATCTATTATTGTTTCTTTGTGGGTTATAAATTAGCAGCGGAACTCAGAACTCAAAAACAAGAAATGCAGTTCAAGTGTCCACTTGATGAACTGGACACTCAATGCTCCAAAAGTGAGTCAATCCCCATTTGGTCCCATATTAAAATGCAAAACTAAACAGAAAAATGTCATTGTCCATCACAACACTATGAATTAAATAATCCAAATTATTTTGGTCCAAGTGGAGAGCTGGATTAAAGCCTGATTTATACCTTTGCATTGAATCTACAGCATAGCCCCATACCTATGGAGAAGCCTACATTTGTAGCATGACATGCACCTCCGCAAAAATGTAACTATCCATTGAAACAATACATACTGCAAGTCCTGTGATTTTTCCCCTTTGGTAGCATTAAATCTCCTGTATTTACAACATTTATCAGCTCCAACATAAAACCCTGTTGTTCAGTCTGCATGGTCTCCTGTGCACAACAAGCAGACAGAGAATGTAGTGGTACGGGACACTGTGGTTACGGCCGGCATATAAATCGCACTGAGAATTGCTGACTGACATGGACGTTCCAAAGAACAAGTATGAAGGGCTCATGACAGTCTAGCTAGGCAGTAGAGTCAACAGGGAAGTATAAAGCAGGCTTTAGGCTGCCTCATAGAAACACACAATAGAAAGTATAGAAAGTATAGAATATAATACAGACGATTGAAGCAAGCAGGTTTAAAGTAGAGAAACTCTGCTCAGTTTGAACGTCATCACCACGCCCACTTCCATGCTGTGACTGTTCCAGACTGTTACCCGCTGTGTTTACACACTAACTCACCTGACTTCTCACTGACTTGGTACAGCTGGCTGGCAGGAACAAGTTTGCTCAGGGTCAGGGTGAAAATCTTACCATTTGTGCTCAAACACGTAGCCATCCCACAAGATGTCAGTGAAGTAATCTGAACAGAATCAAACTAACAGGTATTAGTCAAATCTTCAAATCGTGTTCAAATGAGTGAGGTGGATCCATGACAAAGACGATGAAGTAGGCTTTAGGGCTATTAAACTTGCTGTAAGAAGTGCTCAACCAGTTATGAACCAGCCTGAAATTCATTAAGACGCCTCTTTATGACCTGGAAAAGCAAAAGAGACCTTCAATGATATGACTGATAATTTGGAACTACATGATTTTAAAGCCGCGGGATAAAAAAGTTACCACATGCTACAGAAAACTTTTTTTTTAAATATTCCACTGCACAGATTAACAGTGAGTGTCATCTTTGACTGTCAAGTGAAGCAGGATGCAATACTTCATCAGAGAATGTACATACTTTTTACTTATTAAGATACCTCTTTGACCACAGGGGGCGCCATAATACACAAACTAAAAAGTTCCTTTAGCTTTAGAAAAACACCTACTGATATATCAAAGTAACATAAATAATTAAATTAAATCAACTGAGAGGGTCTTTCAGTTTGTGTGATTTTGGCACCCCCTGTGCACAAAGTATGTATGTAGAAGTCTCATTTAGAGCACTTGTTTTCCAGATCTGGTTATCTTGAAAGATCTGTCTCTGAGTAAGGTTGATCCAAGCCAATTTTTTTCTATTAAAACCAGGACAAACTGGATTACCTGATACTAGATAAAAAGGAAGTAAATCTCCAAATCTGGATCATTCTCAACCAGATGTGAATTCAGGTTAAGTGATCTGTAGAGTGAGGAAGAATAATAACTTGATGGTGACATTTTGTGTTGCATGTTTTGAGCCATTCATAGGCCTCAACCTACTGTACATCTGACATATCAGACTTTCTTCCGGGTCTGCAAGTCGCATGACATGACGTGTCTCTGGCTGTTTCCGAAACGGCCTGATACATACTACTTACTAATGTATTAGGCAGTAGGTATTGCCTACTACATACTGGGTTTGAATTTAGTATGTAGTATGACTGTTCTGTTCGATCTGTCATGCCGCATGCTGAGCCAGACTTCGCTGGATTTCCGGTTTCAGAAAGCGGAAGTAAACAACGGCGCAGCCGATAAATAAAATGCTTATTTAGCATCCATTTATGATTTAAAAAGTTAGGAAGTGGTTTATATGTAATTTGATAACTTTCACAGCACCCAAAAACGGATTTCCTCCCGTCAAAAAATGAGGAAAAAGAAAAAGCAGAACGAGCGCTGTGCATTATGGGAAACAGTACGCGAGGCAGACTGGTCCGATGCATGCTGAGATATTTTCCCGAATCAGTAGACATCCAGGGAGTTTTGGCTTACTGCAGATTTTGCTCTTGTTCACATACTACATACTACATACTGAATTTTGGACAAATCAGTACGTACTGCTAGTATAGTAGGCGATTTCGGAAACAGCCTCAGTCTCTCTCTGTCTGTCACTCTCTCTCTCTCTCTCTCTCTCTCTCAGGTGCTCTCAATGATGGGCTCGTTAGGAGCCCTGGAGGTCACAGACTACCTCCATCTGTAACAGTCACGTATTTGTCTGCTCTAAACCACAAATATTGCTGCACTGGAGTTAGCTGAAAGATTTGTGTGTCTTAATAGGATGCCAAAGAGTTTGTGAAAGCATTAGTGTTTGATGCCAAAGGAATGTGAACGAGCCTGTTTGAGGTATCGGCCTCATTGGATTTTCTGTCTTTCTTTTTTTAACCAAAACTTCAGCTGTAGTAGTTTTCATGAAACCCACACTTCTCTCTCCCCTGGGACATCCTTATGCTACAACAGAGACTTGCCTCTGGGTGGAAATGATGATAGAAATTGAAAGCAGGCAGTGATTGTGTCTAAACCACCATGTATTAAGCAGAGTAAGCAGGGAGTCCATAAATACATCATGAAGAGAATAGGTTTATGTCTGTTATTAACTCAATTTTCAACTTTCCACACACAGACTCAGAGTTATCTGAGTAAACAAAACAGTAACACTGTGAAGGAGGCAAGTTCACATTCAGGTCAGTGCTGACACAAACACACAGACAAGTTTACATGTCAATCATCTTCTTTTTGTAGCTGCCAGTGTATTCCTCTAAATATTTTATTCTGCTTCCATCAGAGCGCTTTAAACAGACTCACAGGGGAGCATCACCCAGAGCGGGGGAGGGGCAGCAGACTGATTAGAGCCGCACACCCTCCGCTCCCCCACAGGAGGCGTCCTTACAACCGCCTGACTGCAACCCTGGGTCCTCTGACACGATGTTACAACAACCTCTCAGTCACCCTCATTATCCAGGACAATGCCACACACACACACACACACACATGCTGACACACAAAGAGAGCATCAGTGCTGCAGACACCGGCAGCATCAACGCTGCCACATGTGTTTACAACCACTGTCACACCCTGACAAAGCAGCAAAACATCAAAATGTTAGCAGTGAGTGGTGCGTCATGGAGCGTTTTACCCATTTTCCATGAATCTAACAGACGGGGTGAACGGCCGGTCAGTGCATCTAGCATCTCTGTCAGCTTTCTCAGAACGTCCTAATCAGTGTCTGGGCCTGTTTTAAGAAGAAGAACAAGAAGAAGAACAAGAAGAAGAACAAGTAGAAGAACAAGAAGAAGAACAAGAACAAGAAGAACAAGAAGAAGGGGTTTGTTGTGGAGGAGCCTGTGGGGCAGTATGGTTTCCGTCTGCGAGTGCTTTCTTATCAAAGAGTGCGACCGTCCGTCCATCCGTCCACCCAGAGATGCTCCAGTTTCTGCGTCGTTGGGTTTTAATTATCTCCTGTGAGGGCGAGCAGGCGGCTCATTACGTCTGTCAGCGGGGACGAGCGGTAACCTGCAGTAACCCTGACATCTTCACCACTCTGTCACAGCTGCCTCAAACACTGCTCCACTTTTTTCTGATCTTCTGTCACACCTCATTTCATTAACTTCTTTTTCCACCCATTGGTCTCTTTTCACCAATCGTCCTTTTCTCCTTTTTCTGGTTTATTGTGACTTCCTTTTGCTGTTCACCTGTTTCTGTTTCCTTCCTTCCTCAGTTCTTTCTTTCTTAAATTCTTATTCTATCTCTCATTTTCCTTTACTTCCTTGATAAGATTTTTCCTTTTCTTTCTTCCCATTTTCCTTCTTTCCTTTCTTACTTTCCTTCTTTTTGTTCCTTCTTTCATTTCTTTTCCCTTTTACTTTCTCTTCTTTCTTTCATTATTTTCCTTCTTTCCTTTCTTTTTCTTCTTTTCCTTTCCTTTCTGTCTTTCCCCCATTTTCTTCCTTTCATTGTCTTTCTTTAAATTATTGCTCCTATTTTCTTTCCTTTCTTACTCACCTTTTTTCTCCTCTTTTCTTTCTCTCCATTTTCCTCCTTTCCTTTCTTTAGTCCCTTTCTTACTTGCATTTTTCCATCTCTCATGTTTCTCCCCTTTCTCTTTCTTTCATTTATCTTTCCCCTTACTCCTTCCTCCTTTTTCCCTTCCCTCATCTTTTATTTTCTTTATTTTAACTTGTGTTTTTCTCATTCATTGTTCCATTAATTTCTCCTTCTTCTTCGTTCCCCCACTTCTCTTTATTTCTTTCTCCAATCTTTCTCTCTATTTTTCCCTCCTTCCATCTCCATCTTATTTTTGTCACCTCCTTTTAAATTTTTTCTCTTCTTATCTCTTTTTCTGTTTCTTTAATTTTTTGTATATCTTTGCCTCTTTTTTCCCTTTCCATCTCTGCCTTTTTTAATATTTTCTACTTGCTTTTATTTCTTCTTCCTTTCCCTTTTTTGTCTGTCTTTTTTACTATGTTGCTTGTGTTCCGCAAGTTTTAAATCCACTTCATTTTTTTTTTGTAAGACTCCACAACTCTAAAACAAAAGCCTTTACTTGTCCCACACTTGTTCTCATCCATGTGAACAGCTGTCTTCTTGATTTTGGTTTTTAAGAAGTGAATTTTTTTTCTGAACTTTATCTCTTACTTAGATTGCATTTCTGTAAAGTAAAGACATAAAGCAAGACTGAACCGAGACTCATCTGTACGAGCATTTAATGTAAGTTTGATAGAGAGCTGGAGAGACAGGTTTTTGTGACGTGACTGAGACAGAGTTTGAATTTGAATTTTATGAGTGCATAACTATGCCAACTGCTGTAATATTAATCTATTAAATATTTAGTACTCACAGTCTTTACCAACAAAATAAACCAATCATATTTAGAATTCATGAAGATGTTCCAAAATAATTTGAATGTTTGAAGATTTTTCTGAGTCAACAATTTTTTTGCATCACTCTGAAGTTTCATGTCTGGTTGTTGAAACAAATCTAACTGTAAGCATAATCCTCATTTCTGCACGTATTCTCCCTTCCTTTACACCTTTTTTTTTAATCTTTAAGTCATCACTATAGTTCCTCTCTTTGTTTTCACCCTCATGTTTTCTCTAGCTGTATCTTATTAAATCTGAGAAACATTGGTGTCTTTCTTCTTTCTCTGCTCATTGTGTCATGTTGTGCTCATTTTAATAAATGGCTAATTGTCTCATAGATGTCTCTCCTCGTACCTCATACCACATAGGTTATAATACATACATTTTTTAATCTCAAATTGAACACTCATTTTTTAAATCAAATCCAAAAACATAAATCTCCTAACACTGTTCATTGCTTTTGCACATGCACGTTTTTATTTTTGCAAATGTGCGCTTTCTCTATTTTGTTGTGTTGCTGTTATAAGTTGTTATACCTACAGGGATCAATAATAATCTGCAGAGTTTAATCTAAAGAAAGCTGTTGTCACAAGATGATCTGTATCAATAAATACGATTAAGTTTGCAATTTTTCTTTAACTAAAAGAGAATCATAAAAACATAAGGAAGGAGCTTTTTCTGAACTTGAGGTGATCTTTGGATCGAGATGCATGCAGTCAAACTGAGGTTCTCTCTTTTGTTGAATTAAATTAGTCTTAATTTCACGGCATGTTCATCAAGTCCTAAAAGCTTTTAAATTGTTTAAAAGAGCATGCCTCAGAACATCTCTAGTTGTTCTCCAAAAGGAGATGACTGTCAGGGCTAATAAACAATAAATGTTAACATCAAAGGACAGATTTTCGTAGTGCACGGTTTTGTTCTGCTTCCTACTATGAATTACACCCCTCTCCACACCTCTCCTCTCTTATCTCCATCTCCTTGTAAAAATTTGGTATTTTCAGGATCTGACAAACGCAGGAGTCAAACTACGGTCACTAGTTCTACTGCAGCGGGGGCCCGGGAGTGCTGCGAGAGCGAAACCGATCTGCTGCATTTCATTTCATCTTCCACACACACAGAGAAAATTCTGACACCCAGCGAGAGAAAAAAAAACATGTTTCTTGGAGGATGCTGCGAGCGCGGGTTCATCTGGAGGCCGGCGAGATAACGAGAGCGGAGAGAGAGGCAGGAACTTGTTGACGACAAGCTTTCTCCTCCTCCTCCTGAGCCTCTGAAGTCTGAATGAAGTCCAACAGGGGGAGAGCCAGAAGTAGTAATTACCGCCGAATGATTGCTACCTGTTGTTGACAATGATTCTCCATAAAAATACAATTTCTCAGGGTATTAAACAGGCCATCCCATCTGAGGAGCAGTTTATTGTAAAACCTGCAGGAGCCAATCAATGCAGAGCGCTGCAGGCTCCCTCTCCATCATTTAATTACTCCTCTGTCAATCAATGGAAAACACATTTTTAGGAAAGCCGATCGATTTTGAGAGGTGACTTAACTGATGAAAGGATTGTTACCTGACTGACTGACAGACTCACAGGGAGACACACAGACACACACACATATAATGAAACTGGAAGTATTGATTCGATACAGTTTAATGTGCCTCTGTACGGCAGAGTGAGCAACCAGAGACCTTATGTGTTTGTTATTCTATACTGCAGTTTTCCTCAATATGAAGCACTCAGAAACTGTATCACAATAATCATCATTACTTAAGTCTTAACAATCCACAAACACACACACAGCTTCACTAATCTACACTGCATCAGCCTGTGAAATCGTTATATCTCAGCACTCTTTGCAGTCCTAACAAAGCATCCTCACAAAACGTTTTCTTTCAAAGTATGAGTGTTAAAATATCAGACATGTTCTCATCTTAAGTTGTCAAAGATTAGCCCTTTTTGCCATCTCATTAAAGGGATAGTTGTGTGTTTTTGAAGTGGAGTTGTGTGAGGTACTTGTCAATAGTAAGTTTATTACCAACAGGGGATGCCGGTCAGCGCCTTTGTTGAGAAAACAGCCAGAGAAGTGGATCAGACGCTCAACCGCTGCACGATTTAGCTCGTTATTAAGAAAAACAGACTCAAATATGAAAGACGATGTAATCTTACACTTTATTTAGCAAAGTCATTTCAACACGCTTGAAATGCACGACTCAAAGCAATTTCAAAAGCCATGGAAGAGATCGACCGGTGTTTCGGTTTAAAGAGCGAACCTGTTAAACTGGCAACTTTCAGCTGGATGCAACCACCTACACGTTCAGCTGAAGGTTACCAGTTTCCAGGGTCACTTTTCAAACTGTAACACCGGAAGCTGACAGAGACGCATTCACACTATAAGTCTAAGAGAAGACAAATGTTAAGAAGTTATTTAATCAAGTGAATCACAGGTGTGTGGGATGTTATTGTGGAAGGCAGGTGAAATAAGAACACTGTGGGTTCTCTACCAATCAGGAAAGTTCAGCATTGCAGGCCCTGCCCCCCAAACTTCCTTGACCTATGAAAAGAACTACTCCCAGAGCAGAGGCTTTTCAAAGAGACTACCCCAGAACTAAATTTAGAACATGTTCTTGATGTCGAACCTACATTGTTCCTCAAGAGGTCCCTAGTTCCTGGTGAAAGTTCTTGCGGTCGAAAAGCAACTATAAGAAAGCATTTGTATCTAGGTACACTTTGGTCAGGGGGTTAGATTGGGCGTCAACTCTCAGACGACACTTAACTTCAGACATAACTTCTTCTTGACTTGACTACTTTTCAAATCTCTTCCAGACCCTGACTAAAACAAGTGTTTTCGAGAGGTTTAGCTAGCAGAGGTTATAAATGAGGTTATTTAAGAGCTTGCAGATCTTTCACACTTGTTCTTTTTTTTTCTGTCAGCAGGTTTCTTTAAAAAGCTACACCGCAGAGCAGCAGATTCAGTCTCACAGTCAGACAGCACAGATGGCACAGCGACAGGTGGATGGAAAGGTATGACAGAGCTGAGAAGCAGACATGGAAGATTTGTAAACTGCTCCAGTTTCTGCTTCTGTTAATTTCTAGGAGGATAAATAACTTGGAAACAGGATCATTTGGGACCCATTGCCTCCAATCTTTGTGACCTACCGTAACATAATTTAGCAGGCTTTAATATGACTTTTAATGTAAAGTAGTTTAGCACAAATTGAAATCCTTTAATACTGGCAGCTGCAGTTAGATTAAATGCAGTCTTTCATCTTCATTTACCTCCCACAGGAAACTAACCACACCAGGGTTCGCCTGTAAACAAACCAAGACCCCCATTTCAAACAGACCAGATTTTGCTCGTTTGGTCTGCACCATAGTTTAAATGAGCTACCACATCACCGGACCATCCGAGGGAAACTGACCAGAGTTCGTTTAAAGTGGACCAAATAGCTCTGGTGTGAATGAGACCTGAGATTTAAGGACAAGGTCTTGTTCTCAGTTTTGCTGATGCAGAGCTGCTCCAGGATTGGACCCATGCTGGACTCTGTATGACAGTGATACATTACAGTTACACAGCGGATTAATTAAACTGGCACCCACTGTTCACACACAAAGAGGAGAGGGATGAAAGAGGCAAAGGTGAAGAGATAATGAAATGAAATTTCTCTGACACACACACAGACACACAGACAGACAGACAGACAGACAGACAGACAGACACACACACACACACACACACACACACACACACACACACACACACACACACACACACACACACACACAGGATCATCAGTCATCGGCCGCAGATATGAGGAGGCTGTAATAGTTCTGTGGCCATCGTGAGAGGTGTCGAGTAATTGACCTCTGCTCACAGATTGATCCAGTAATGACATATAGGGCTGATCACATGACCCCTGTGTGTGTGTGTGTGTTTGGGGGGGGGGGGGGGGGGTGCATTAATTTAACCTTCTCTCATATTGTTTTTACAGTGTGATCATTAGTGAAGGACGGGTTAACTTTATCTGAGTTTGTCATCCTCCTTCCTCAAAGTCTCATGCGACTGCTGCCATGCCGACCTGAGAGCATCGTCTGCACTTTCTCAGCCTGTCTAAACATCCTCCTGCAGTTCATTCACAACACACACTCCCAGCTACAGTCAAGGCACAGTGCTGTCATAATGACACACTGCAGACAAGCAGGAACTCATACACTTACACTTTCCCAAATGTAAACACAGAAATCCAGACCTTTGAGACCGAGCCGCTTGTTTGAGATTTACTCACGTACAAAGGAAAGTTTGTACTTGCATCACAAAGCAGCACTGTTTGCTTCTTTAAAGAGATATTCTTCTTTTGCATGACTGTTTTGAAAGAGGGATGTCATGACAGCTCCCTTAAGTGAAACCAAAACATTTCTTGGGGTCTTGCTCACGAGCGAGGGGAAAAGGGAGCGCGAGATTGACAGACGGATCGGGGCGGCGTCTGCAGTGATGCAGACACTCTACCGGTCTGTTGTGGTGAAGAGGGAGCTGAGCCAGAAGGCAAAGCTCTCAATTTACCGGTCAATCTACGTTCCAACCCTCACCTATGATCACGAGCTGTGGGTAGTGACCGAAAGAACAAGATCGCGAATACAAGCGGCGGAAATGAGCTTTCTCTGCAGGGTGGCTGGGCTCGGCCTTAGAGATAGGGTTAGGAGCTCAGACATCCAGGAGAGGCTCAAAGTAGAGCCGCTGCTCCTCCGGATCGAGAGGAGCCAGATGAAGTGGTTCGGGCATCTGGTCAGGATGCCTCCCAGACGTCTCCCTGGGGAGGTGTTTCGGGCATGTTCGACTGGGTGGAGTAATTTTATTTAGTGTTTGTATAGAAGCTACTGCAGATGTTAATGTTTTGACCAGCAGTTGCTAGCTTAAACCGTACGGTCGGAATGTGGTGTAGAGACATTTAGCGCCGGCTGGCGGTAGAGTTTATTGTTATGATGTACTTTTGCAAGTCAATAATATGATGCAGGGCATTGCTAAAGAGATTTGTGTTTGAATGTATGTTTATTATGCGTTAAGCTCATTACATTGTGGAATGAAAGCCAGCATCAGTGTGTGTGTCTTTCTTTCACATTTCTCCCCTTTACAGCACGCTGTGCAGGGGTGTAACATATGCATATTGGCATACACCCTCTGAACTGAACTGACATTTTTAATAACTACTCTCCAGGGTAACACTTCAATCTGATGCAATAAAAAGTAAAATTGTCAGAACTACAAGTCCTTTCTTTTAAGCTTATTCTCCTTAATGTTTGGGTTCTGATAAACTAAGAAGCTCTCCAGGTAGATGTGTCTGTACCCTGATCTGCCCTCTGGGGGATGAAAACACTTATTTTCCTGCAGCTACTTAGCAGGCGAATATGTCAGCAAGAGCCACTTGTCAACACAAAAAAGTTCAGTGTGTCTTTTGATCATCAAGCGCTCCCTCTGTAGCTCTGAAAGGCAGAAAAGTGTGCTGACAGCTAGAGTGAATTTGTGGCAGTTATAATTGAGTCCAATAGACACGCAAACATCAGCTAACCAAAACATGCAAACTTTAAAAACTCACCAAGTAGAAACAGCACATCTTCTCAGAGCAGTTGTTGCTTTTTCTTTCACTGAATACACAACTCTCAGAACTTTGTAGCTATGATTAGACAATGGTGTATCGCACAGGTTTACACCAGTAAATATTCTTACAGCAGCCATCTTATTGTAATGTCATACTCACGTGGGAAGCTAATAAGTGAGACTTAACATAAAAATGTTTTAGAAGCACTAACATTTATGTTGCTGTCTATTTTTTCTAAATTACGTTAGTCAGCCAACAATAGGATCTTGAAGTTCTTAACACAGAGGTTGGTGTTCTGGTTTAATGAGTGACCCTGTTGACTGGCAACTTTCAGCCTGTAACAGTAACAACTGCCAGGGCTTTTGACTGAAAGTCACCAGTATACAGGGTCACTCCTTAAAACCAAACACGAGTGATCTTACCTTCATCATCGGGTATAAAAGCCTCAGTCTGGTAGCAGGTTGAGAAACCTTATCTGTTCACACCAAACACGAATACTCACACGCATACGAATGCCAGAATGTTTCGCGTTCTCTCCCATAATTAATTTGCATGTACCCAAAAACACAAATCTTGCGAGACGGAAGTTCCCTTCAAATGCCACTCCAGTCTGTTACATCACACAAGGTTGACCTTGACTACATTGAATGGTTAAGACTTTTATGATAATTGTGGCAGTGCTAACTTGCTAGTAAAACTAATAGCTGGAATCAAGTGACTGACAAAGGTTTTTACAACTTACTAGATATTCTGACCTCCTGACTCATTTTCCTTAAAGTGACCCCCATATCTGTTAGCATAAAAAACAGGTGGTGTCACAGAGTTTGGGAAAGCCGATTCTATAATTTTGTCCTATATTTTCATTGCAAATTTGTGTCATCCACGTGTATAATTTGTGAAATTCTTGCCATTTGCACCAGTGAAAAGAACTCTCAATCTACTCAAGTCTTTACATTGACTTTACATGTTATTCACTATAGCGATTGATTATATTCGCAATTGTTGGGAACACAACATAACTTTTGTAGCAGGAATTGCCTTAGAAAAAATTAAGTATTGGTTTAATAAATTTGCAAAGATTCAGAAAAAAAGCAACTGGGTAGGGGCTAATATCTTGGTTGTCGAAAGTACGACCCCGGACAGTACTTGAACATCATCTCGTCGGCTAGCTAACGTGAAGTAAAAATAGACAGCAACTAGTGGTGCAATGGATCATCGTTGATCCTTGATCTGTACGGATGCCCCTCCACGGATCGGCATGGATGTGGTCCGCGGATCGGTTGTTGAAAAAAGTTGCGCGTGTTCACGTGATGACCGCATGTTCAATCCACACTCACTCGTGAAGCGCAGTGGTAGTCATGGCAAGTGAAGGAGCAGAAGAACTTGAAAACCCTCCTGTATCTGTTCTGTCACATGTATGGGAGCATTTTGCTTTCCCTGTGAAATACAGTGAATGCTAAATGTGCTTGAGCCACGTTATGAAATTCCGTCGCGCACCCACTAGACCAGAGGCCGTCAATACGCGGCCCGCGGGCCACATCTGGCCGCCTCTTTGAGGCCCCGAGCTGTTATTCCTTCTCTCTGTGTTTTGGTCGGGTCACCGTGTGTTTACCAGGACTTGTCTCCATGTCAACAACACACAGACAGGCTGTTACTGGGTCACTTAGAGTCCAATGCTGCGAGTGCAATTTTTAACTTTCACTTTCGTTTATGGAGCAGTTCGCATATTGGCACTTTGCCAGCTGTAGGACCCTAGAATCCACGAAAACGGTGTGTTCCAAGTTTGCATCTCAAAGAAAAGTGGACGGTGAAAATCAGCAAATGAAAGAAGAATGGAGTGTAACTTTTGAAGTTCCTCTGCTCCACTTGCCATGCCATGAAATGCAGTGAATGAGGCAGGACTGGGCCCACAGTAAATTTTGAGTTGGTGGTTGTTTTTATTTAATGGGCAAAAGTGTTTTACAAAATAAATGGAGGACAAAGTCATATTTGTCTTTTTTTTTTCTTTTTGCTGATCCGAAAAAAGATCCGATCCATGACTCAAAACCGTGATCCGATCCGAACCGTGAGTATTGTTATCCGTTGCACCCCTAACAGCAACATTAACATTAGTGCGACTGAAGTACTCAAGTAAAAAATATATTTCTGGGCTTATGCAAATGCTTCACTTTTATTTTATTTACCTGTAAAGACAGTCAGCCTTAGAGAATGATAACCCCTGATATAAAAATATGGGAGTATAGCTAACACAACTTTATTTTACATCCAGTCCCAAATCTGGTCTTGAGTGCACAGCTGGACAGCAAAAGGTTTGTTTAGATCTGAATAAACAGCTGCTGTCGTGTGATTCATCACAAAAGTTGGACACTTTCTTGCAGTAGGCCACAGTTAAAGAATTTGTTGAATGAGGCACCAGTTTGGCTCATAGAGCGGGTGCTTCATGTATAGAGGCTGCAGCCCACGCCACAGTGGTTCTAGGATCCATTCCCAGGATTGGGTGCCCTCCCTACATGTCCTGTCTCTCTAAAGCAGTCCAATGCAATAAAGATGAAAAGCCAAAAAATGATCTGTGGATAAAGTAGTTTCGTCAAATCAGACATGTTTAATTTAGAGTTTAAAAATGGAAAAAGTTGAAGTTCTTCATGTTGATGGAGGAGTTCACTCTCTTCTCTCAACTTGATAATGCATGAACTAATTGTTTAGTAGCAATCATATGTTGAAATGGATGTTGCAGCAGCTTCTTAATTTCTGGTGGTTTCTTTAAAATCCAAGGCCAGGATAATAAGCAGAGTAAAACAGAATATAATGGCCCCCTAGAAACAGAGGACATGAATACTGTATGTATTTTTCATCTGTTTTTATTCACTTGGTCCCGGTCCAGAGTGTTTTTTCTGAGCTTGGAACATGACATGAGTAATAACAAGCCAGTTTTAATAAACCTCAGTGCTTTGGGCCAGACTCTTAAAATCTTATTTGAGTCCCAGCCTGTAGAAGTTTCAAACTCCCTCAGCCATCACTTCTATTTTTTAACAGTGATTTTACCACTTGTACAATCTACATCTCAAAATTAACAAAAGTTGATTCACTTTTTGAAGGTTTTCAGCATAAATAAGCCAAATCTACTTGACAGGTTCCACCCTGGAGGAACCAATTACTCTGAATTCATTATGGAGGCAGAAAATTATCCAGAATATTTTATCACAAGTTGAGTAACTGTTGCTACGAGGGACAAGAGTCACTCAGCCTCAACACAGGCGAGAGGGGAAACTGAAGTGTTATCCAGAAATGTATTTAAATTTTAAATAGAGTCCATAATTTTACCATGAAGTCAATGTAGCACACGGCTAACACTACTGGGAGTAGAAGTAATGTAGTACTGTAGTAGTAGTAGTTATAATTATAATTATAATTATACTGGACCAGAATCAGAGGATATCAGGCTCGAAAAGGAGGCAGAAGAGACTGTTTGCAACATTCAATGACCACACGAGACCAGAGATTATGGACTGGTACCTTGTATTTTTAGTAGAAAAATAATCAAAATCAAAGAAATAAACAAAAGTTCTCTATGCAGTTCAAATCACAAACAAAGTATTTCATTTGTCACTCTTTTTCTTGGTTATAAACCACTGAGTTATTTTAACTGCTTTCTATCTGAGTGGGTGCCTGACTCTAACTCTCAATATTCTTATCCAACAGTATGGTAAGTAACAACATTCAACAGAATACCTTATTAAATATTATCACTCCACAGATTGTTCCAACCTTTCAACAGTTCACTATTTCAGTAACAAAATCACCATAAACAGAATTATACACCATGTGAATAATAGCACTATTCAGTCCATTCACTTAAATCAGTGACGGTAACGACTCAGTCCTTCCAAAGGCACAGAGAATGTGTTCGAAGACGAAAGAAGGGGGTAAAGCAGGGGTGTCAAACGTGCGGCCCGCGGGCCAAAACTGGCCTGCCAGAGGTTCAAATCCGGCCCGCGGAAAAACTTTGCAAAGTGAAAAAATGACAGAGAAGACATTAACTGCAATTTTTCAATAAAAGTAACTAATACTTCAAATGTGTCCTCTGGGGGTCGATTCATAAAGACTTTTTAGAGCACTATAAGATGATCCACTAACTACTAACACTAGCACTACACCCCTGCATACAACACTGTCCAGCAAGCACACTGTTCATGATGGAGCTGAGGGGTCCAAAATAATCAACTTTACCTTCTTCATTACTATAATCTCTCTGTTCTTTTGCAATAAACATTACACTCTGTGTGTAAGGTGAGTGGGTAACCTGTGTGTTTGGTGTGTTCGCAGCAGGTTTCAGGGCTTAAAGAGTTAAATATTCGGCCCACTATGAGACACATCATGGAAAAAGAAAGATAGTTCATTAAATGAGAAAATTTTCAGAATGTACTTGTCATTATTTATAGGTTATTATGTTCTGATTTTACTGGTCCGGCCCACTTCAGATCAACTCGGGCTGTTTGTGGCCCCTGAACTGAAATGAGTTTGACACCCCTGGGGTAAAGTGTCTTTTCCAAGTCAAGTCAAAAAAAGTAAAGTCAAAGTCTGGGGTTTGGGGCTGTGCAAATGGGCAGGGGCTGAGTGCAAGAGTGGTGCTGGTTATGATGTTTACCCTACCGCTGTGGCAGGAGAGGGGAAAGGCTCACAGTTTTTGCTCCTCGACTTAGGGATCTTCAATCCAGGGATCTAGAGGTCTCTTCTGGGTTGGCTCGCCATCAATTTTAAACCGTCTCAGAAAACCTGACCTGCATGCACTGACATGGCCAGAAATGTTCATTAATCATTTGCCTTTCTGATTTATCAGGAATTATTCATCCCTTTAACTTCCACAATAATATATACATACATTAGTATAATGAAAACTGTATAATAAACATATTTTAAATGAATTTGTGTAAAGTGAAACTTAATTTCTATTTTCTTTACCTGTTATCCACTTTAAATTAAAGCAAAACACTGTTACATGACTAGTAACCCATACAGCATTAAATTTAAACAATATTTGCATGTCTTCTGTTTTTTTTAAATCATAATTACTATATCATGAAATTAAATACTTGACAAAACAACTTATGTGGCTTGAATATCAAACTGTTCATTAGCTATACCAGCCAGTGAAAACATTGAGCAATTAAACACTCTTTATGACGCATTTTTTTATATCATATTATTTTCAAATGAGTTGTCAAACAAAGTTACTTCGGTGAGCTACACAATTGTAGCTAGCTTAACCTCGTGTTGCAGCATTTAGCTATTTACTTCTTACAGTGACTCACCAGTTCGGGAATGTCTCTGTGTCACTCGGCAGGTTCGAGTGAGCAGGGTCTCTCACACAGAAATCTACAAGCTTACAACGAAGTACAGGCTGTTACCGTTCTGATTTGACAACATTATAGTGCTTTTACACTTTTTATCAGTGCTGACTTTTTACCATTCAGCGGCAGCTCCTCTATCTCTGCAGTGTCACCCAGCGTTACCAGCGTGTGTCTAGCTCGAATGCAGCGCTGCAGACCTGCGCTCTGATTGGCTGAGATTGTTAACTCTTTGTGACCCAGGTTACATCAACAGTAGACAATAAATTCAGCTGAGGTGGTTATTCTGAGATTCTCAGGTGGTGCATGTTTGCAGATAGAAAACATGTACGACTACCCACCATTGAATCCCACAGTCAGCTCATCCCTCATTTCACACATCACTCCATAAAAAGGTCTTTGGTCCACACAATGATACATTGATTATTTGATAGGGGACCTGATCAATTGACTGACTGATTGGTTGCTTCAGAGGCAGAGTTCATAGATTTTCTTTTTTTTTTGCAGATGAAATCCCCATGAGGACTTCGATGTGATGAAGGTGGCCTTGGCTCTGTACTCCAGGTGAAAGTTCCCTCATTGCTGCAAGCAATGACTGAGCGAACTGGAGATAATGCAGCTCATAAGAAAGCTGCCCCAGTTACAACACAAGTATTAGATATGCCTCTGCTAATGCATAACATGCACTATGTAATATTGACGAGTTTAACAATCACGTACCATACTTGACTGCCATCCAAAATGACCGTCTTTTTCCCTCTGTGACAACCTACACATCAAACATTGAGCATAGCGTTAGTTCAGGCAGGTTTATGAAGCCAAGCTCGGCCTACAGAGCAACTGCTCTTTACAGCAGTGCCTATCAGCTGATAGCTTAGCTTATTACATCTACACATCCGATTGGTAAATAGCAAAATGGGCATTATATTTAAACTGCTTTTGCCTGCCTTCTTGTGCTCTTGTGGTCCTACTGAAATATATTTATTAAGGTTGTCACTAATTTTCATTCAAAGCAGCCGGGATGAGGAGTGTGCTTTGTTGAAAATGGACGAGGCAAGTGTGTTTTTTTTAAAGATGCTTCTGGGACGGACATGAGACACACCGATGAGCTTCCTGTGGAAACATGAGCTTTGACTAGAGCAGGCAAGGATTCACTTCAGACTGTGCAGTGCTCATGGAACATGGAGCTGATGCTTACTGTGGACTGAAGCAGTGTGTCAACATTGGACCGAACAGCGCTGTGTGTGTATGTGAAGCTCACACTGTTTGTTCACTCTACAGGTACATGCCTCTTTTGCTTTCTCAGCCCTGTAAAGCTGTGTAAAATCACACACTGGAACAGAAATAATCCACTATTGTAAGGTTCAGCGCAAAAGCAAACAGCAGAGTTGTTTTACTTCTGTGTTGCAGAATTGCTGTGGAAAAAGGGTGGCTGATTGCCAGTCACAAAGTCAGTTGAGGCTAAAAGCTAAGCAGCTGTTAACGTTGGCTCAGCTTGTTTTAAAGTTAGAAACTCTAAAGGGGTCCAAGCCAAGCCATACACTGATGATGCCATTTAAGTCCATATGAAGTTAGAAGTATAGGCAGCAACTGTGAAACAATGAGTGAAAACATGACATGTAGCTCCTGCTGACTGCAAATCTTGTTGTTTTTTCATTTAACCACAAAATAAAAATAGTTGATACAAATGAACAATGACTTTTATTTTGAGAAACATACAGCAGGCTGTACTAGAGTAACTTGTGCATTAGAAACTAAGAAAATTGATTACTGCTCTGCACGGCTAAATAAAAGGCACACACACACACACACACACACACACACACACACACACACACACACACACACACACACACACACACACACACAGGGTATCTAATTTAGCATTTCTATGGACTGGGAAACACACAATAAGGAGGTAGTAAAGTGTGACTAGCATGGTAAGAGCAAGTATTGATTAGTGGACTGTGGTCATGATTGTTGGTAATCTGACTGCCCAGCTGCTTTCTCACACACACACACACACACACACACACACACACACACACACACACACACACACACACACACATACACACACACACACACACACACACATACAAAGGGAGAGAGAGAGACACAGAAACACTGGTCACCTTATATTCTTAGATAAGCACAAAACACTCCCACATGAAAACACGCGACTCGTATATCTTATAAAAAAACCAAACACACACACACACAAACACTCACTCGTGCTCAGAATGTAAATGGTGAACCCTGCAATAATTAAACAGTAGTGAAATGTAATTTCACACACACACACACTTGGGATCAACTTGGGTGATTTATGGGTCCTATCGCAGTGTACACACACACACACTCGTGGATGTTAACACTGGTCGTCCTGTGTCCACTCTGCCACCCACACAGTCTCTCTTAATAATGATTAATCTCATAAAAAGCCCGGGCGTGCTGAATAATGGATGCTTGTCTCCGTTCCTGCAGTTTAAATATATACGTATTGCTCCATGAATAATTAACACCTTAATTTCACAGCTGTCTCTAAAACAGGATGGAGAGGACGAAGGACTTAGTTCACCATCGCTCATTCTCTCAGCAAGGCCAACAGAACATGGAACCGTATAACAACTAAGTTTAAGCTGGACACACATTTTCTCAGCTGATATTGTGCTTCATATGAATATAAGGAACCGGAAGTTCTTATTTTGATTTGTGAAGAAATTTGATTTCTTAATCAAATATTTTTGTCTACTGTTAAAATACCTTAAATGACTTGTGTTTACGACATAGAAAGGATCTTCACAGTCACTTTGTGCGATCTGGCTGATGTAGGGGTGTGCGATTGGTTGATATTAGATTGTGAAGGATTTGTACGTGTCCAAGTTCTCCACATCCAGAAAGATCATTGTACAGGCACATTATATTGCCATCTGTTGCAGCTCTGTGCTCATACATGCATGTTGACATCATCAGAGCTCTGATGCCGACACAGGCTAGGATAAATAGAACGTCTGCTGCATCAAGTGAATCCTGTATTATGAAACTGTTCACACTAGCTATGACAACACTACATTTTAAAAGCTCAGCTGTGACTTCTCAGCATGTTGTGATCATAGACTGTATAAAATATGGACGTAGTATCTGTGACGTCACCCATCTGTTCCTGAGAGCTGTTTTGAAGCAAATCGACGGCAGCAGCCATATTGGTAATGCGGAACTCAACTAGGCAGAGTGTGACGTAGTGTGAGCCCCTTAGCCAATGGCTGTGTGTTCCCAACCGGGGACGTCAGTCATGTCCTTATTTGGGCAAAACTCGTAATCTTAATATCTTCTGAACCGTCACGTTAGAAAAAAATTCACCCCCCGTACAGTGTGTGCCATTAGAGAGATTAGCTTTGTAGGGCCAAGCCGTTTTTTGAACCAGGCTGTAAACATGTTTATTAATGCTGCAAAGATCGTCTTTTTCCCATTCATATCTATGTGGTTTCCGGTGTTTCTGCAGCCGCCTCAAGCAGATTTTCGATGTATTGCAGTTTATAGCACTTCTGCATTGGCTTCATCATTTGAGACCAGAGTTTGCCGCTTGGTTGTGATAAGCAGTGTATCGACTGACTAGCGGAGCAGCAGGGCGTGTTTCTCTCAGTGTCAGATTACACACATGTGGCGCAATGCAGAGAAAGTAAACTCAAAGGCAGTGTCCCAATCATTTGAAAAAAGAAAAAATCACGCTGAAATGCTGACTAACTCTTAGTATTTCTCTTTTGACACAAATTCAGATTCAATAATTTTAGATTTGGTTAAGATTAGGACAAAAATGCTAACAACTCAGGGTGCTGTTGGCCTAGTTGTTTAAGCGTGTGCCCCATGTATAGAGGCTACAGTCACAGCAGTTACTGGTATGACTCCTGGCCTCGACCATTTGCCTTCTCTGTTTAGCTGATAAAGGCAAAAATGCCCCAAAAATATAACCGAAAAAGTTAACTAATGTCATGAATCGTGTGCAATAAATACATGATCACAATGAGAGTTGATTAATCTACTATGGCAGATTTCACCTGCATAGGTACTGTATTGCTTGGTGATGTAGGAGTCTGAGTTCAGGCTTGATTAGTTGATGATGTGTTTATCTCTTTTAAATTAGAGTCACAATACCTTCTTCCTTTTGATATCATATCATTAGATGATCATGTGAAGGATGTTGCTGTAAATCTTACTGGAAAGTGAAATTCACGCAGAGAGCCAGATATTTATTATTGAGATGAATAGGCACATACTGAGAGCTGCCTCAGAAACAAAGTGATATTAGTTTGATAAACTGTTCCTTAGCAAGGGTCCACTTTACCTGAGTGTTGTTGTTGTTTATGTTTTTAAACCATTTCTAATTTTTGATTGAAGCAAAAATGTCTGAGACTAAGTGTTTTTTAAGTCTTAACATTCTTGTTTAATTTCAACTGTACTTGGTATGAGTTGGCCAAAGTGCACAAAGATTGAATCTCTTCTAAAAGGTAGTTTGGCTTGAATGGCATCTTGTCAATATCTCTGGCAGGATTAAAAAAAGGTACGTACTGGGAAAAATATAGTGATACAAATTTTAATCCGTAAAAAATTGTGATATATTTATGCCATGTTGCCCACCCCTAGGTTGATGTCCCCTGTAGCTTGATGGTCAGGTACTACAGTAACACCACATAAAAACATAGACCCTTCAGGTGAATGGATAACTCAGAGATGGTGTGAAAAGAAAAAGTATCTGAGAGCATAGGCTTGACTTTTTACTATTATGTCCACTGCATACACACTTTTGTAGCCTTTAATAGCTTGAAGTAGGGACGCACAGTATGTGTTTGGCTGAAAGGTTATCAATCTTATTAGACAAATAACAGTTTAATGTGTGTTTTGGTTATAGGAAGGGGCGAGACAATAACACTATGGCTCTACCCTCCGTGTTATGCTACAGCACGGACTCTGGCTCCAAAAACATCCCACGTGTGATATTCCAGCATTCATCACAGGAGGTGTTTTGTTTTCACTTTTACACAGTTGGGGAGGCGGAGACAGGTTGTCCATTTGTATATACAATGAATGACCAGGACAACAAGATCGTTGCTTTAAACCACAGGCCCAATCATGTACTGTAACTTTAATTTGATACAACACATTTCACCCAGCACATAAACAAGTTGCACTATAACTTTAACTTTAAAGTGATACAAAAATGTATTAGCAATGATTCATGAAGCAGGGTTTGTCTGGCCAGGAATGTTTTCTGGCCTCAGATATGCTGCAGGGCAGATAAATTTACATTATCCGCTGTTCTTCACTGGAATCCTCGGCTGTGCTTTTGTGCCCGTGGAGCACCCAAGGACAGCAGACAGACCATCAACAGCAGAGAGGCTTACATCCAATAACAGCGCAAAGAAGTGCAGCAGCAGAATTTATATAACACAGCTAGTTTAGTTTTACATTAAAATTACAAAAGACCTCTATTCATAATGAGATGCAAAGAATAGCAGAGAACATGCCTTATGGCCCTGTGATGTAGCATAAATAATTGCTTTAGCTCTGAAATGCTGCACAGAACAATCCAGGCTGGGGCTTTGAGTTTACCACACTGTGTATGTTGGCCATGGTGTTAAATAATAAAGCTGACTTTTTTATCTGTGCACAGCTTTTTGGTGCAGAATTTCAAAGAAGTGAGATACAAGGACGGCATATCTCACATCACATCACAGACAGGCTGACCGCAGAGCAAACAAACACTCCTGAACTCACAGATGGAGTTCAGACCATCAACGCTGCAGTCTGCACAGCCGGGCAGCTAGCAGAACAACACCTACACACACGCACGCACACACATCACATCAACGAGCACGACCTCAATCTTACTGCCTCCACGCTGGCACTGCGGAGCTCCAGCCTCCCCCACATGCCCTCAATCTACACATTCACTGAGTGAAGTGTGTTGGAACATTTTGATCATTTTTCAAAAACAGCTTTTTAATAAATTATAATTTCTCATCTCAAAAATCTAGGTTATAAAGTTTTTTTTTTCCTTTTGTAGAATGACAGCACTTTTATCTGCACTGAGGTGATTAAATTATCGAACTTTGATGACTTTTAAAACACAGCCATCGTTACCACTGGAGGCACCACCTCCCTCATCCCTCAGACAGATGAAACCTCAGAGAGTTTCTAAATCTGCAGCTTCACAGAGCTCTACAGTACCTCTGGGCTCAATGTTTAGCTGTCCTGCCCACAACTTTACACTTGTTGTTCACTCCCACAACTCTCATAGCAGCTTTTTCTGAGAGAAAGCTGTAGAAACTAACTACCGTCATTGTTGGAGGCTGTGTGGGGAACCTAGTCAAGTAGGTACCAACCTGAGAAGCAACCGTGCGTTCAGATAATCTGCAAAGAGATATCTGCCCCCTCCAGATGTGTCTGCAAAACATACCCCATCATTTCTTGGTTCATCACATCCACAAAAAGAGTGCAAGTTCATCGGTTTCTGTTGAGTCTCAATTTCACTGTAAATAGTAAGTTACACAGACACTTCAAGTTGTCTTGTATCATTGGTATTAACATGAAAGGGAATATTTTTTATTTTCTGTTCCGAAAACAAAGAGATAAGCCTTTTGTTGCCTTGCTAACCCTTGTATAACCCTAACCCTGATCATAACCCTAACCCTAATCATGATCCTAACCCTAACCCTAATCATAAGCCTAACCCTAAACATAACCTTAATCTTAATCATAACCTTAACCTTAATCATAACCTAACACTAGTCTTATCATGACCCTAACCTTAATCACAATGCTGACATTAGACTTAACTCTAACCCTAATCATAACCCTAAACCTAATTATAACCCTAACCCTAACCTTTACCCAATTCATAACCCTAACCCTAATCATTACCGTAACCCTAAACATAACCGTAATGTTAATCATAACCCTAACCTTAATCACAATGCTGACATTAGACTTAACCCTAACCCTAATCATAACCATAGCTCTAACCCTGATCATAACCGTAATCTTAATCATAACCCTAACCCTAATCATAACCCTAACCCTAATCATAACCCTAATAATAACTTTTTCGTTTTGTTTTGTAAACTTAAGATCTGTTCATTGCAAGTAAATCACATGTAAATTATTTATTTTAAGGCCAAACCACTGAGGTAAGCCAGGTCGAAGCCTCTGTGTGACTTACAGTGCAGCTGAGACCCACTACCAACAGATAAACCACCGCTTTAAAGTCCATGTTGTTTACTGAACTGAGGAATGGCATTTTGTTTTGCGGACATATCTGCAGGCTGAATTTGGCTTCTTCTTTTGATCTCAGCGCACAGCTGTTCACCGAGCTGCTGATTCGACTGTAAACATTGCAGCGTAAAGAAAGGGGAGCCTTGGCTGAAAATCGTGAGATTTGTGTGTCCAAAGCTTTGTGTCCACACTGCTCTGTGGGCTGTAGCTAAGAGACCATGAACTGCTCTACATCTCATTTAATCCAAATATCTCCTCTAACCTTCCAGTGAACTGTGGCGTAGGAGTAACACATTCTAAATCCACTGCTCATCATCAAAGAGTGACACGCTGAACAGCGGCAGGCTAATGGCGAGCGGCCCAAGCTGGCATACTGACTATAAAAAGTATGAATATTTATCCGTCAGTGCATTCCCATGATGCTTTCTGACACTGCTGTCATTCACTGAAAGAACCAAACTAGACATGGTTTCAAGCTGAGAAGGTTGAAGTATTCCTCCTATTTGAAACTTTAGTGTATTTTCATTTGTGCTTAGTTTATAAGAAAGACAAAGAGGCAGAGACAAAGAACAAAAGTAGGAGTCAATATGCTCTATGTCTGAATCTATAGAAGTATAGGTTTGAGAGTAAAGGGCAAATCCAAGGACTGAAGAACAACAGGAAGAGGCAGAGGGAGAGAAATGTGTTTCAGTAGAGCGAGCCTCGGCTGCCAAAGACTCAGAGAGTTCTCCTGTTGATCAAAGTGCGTCTCCCTCCTGCTATCTCCCTCCATCTCTGCTCTCAACTCCTCCTCACATCTTTTTTGACAGGATTACCAAATCCCCACGAGTGCCAGTTGGAGAAGCAGATCAAATATTCTGTATAATCTGCTGATGGCAAGAGTGTGGAAACTTCTCATGAACTGACAGCCAAACACACATTTTTGACGTGCCAGAATCTGTATCTTCATAGTCATTAAGTGCAGCCAGCATGGAGCAAACCAAACCAATCTGTACACCTATACAGCACACAGATATTAAAATATGTATACGCTGCAAAGCTCTCAAAGCAAATGATGTAACTGTGAATCTGGGCCACATTCAAGTGAAGCAGGGAGTAGATTCTTCAGGCTTTGTGTAAAAAGAGTTTCTTATCTGATGCTTTGTGCAGAACTGAAAGTATTTCAACATCTTCAAAAAACGATGAAGTTTCACAAACACTTAAAGCTGTGAATAAAACTAAAAGAAAGGATGTTTTATAACATTTTTACAACAACAAACTTCAAAAAACTCCATGAAGACACTTTAAAAACATATAATATAGATTAAATCATATGTTTAAATCATCAGCATCTAGAAAACACAATAAAATGGGGCACATTTTGCTGTTACAGTGCAGCATGCATCTGTACTCACAGTGTGCTGGTCCTGTAAGCGGTCTAACACCACAAAACAAAATGATCTTAGGCCCCTCTAGAGAATTTTGTACATCCACAGCTCTCCTCTGCAGTTGGCAATATTATTTATGTAGCATTCAACATGACATTCAAATTGCTGCATGCAGAGACACTTTACACGCTAATGAGTTTTTGGACTTTCTACAACAATTGGTGCGTGCATAATGGTGTAAAACTGAAACAGTTTGGTTATGGGCACCAAAACTTCTTGGTTTGGTTCAGGACCATCATGGTCCAGAAGATCATGGTTTGGATGTGATGCAGTGGTTACAAAAACATGTTGGTTTACATAACCTGTGCACATTCCTCACTAGTAAAATAACTACAAGTCAATCTCAGAATGCAGCAGCTACCCAAAGTGATAGCCAACTTTTCAGGCATCCTGATGTGGCCAGCCATTAGTTATAACCAAGTACTGACAAAGACTTCCTTCTCTGTGCAGTGCAATTTTTACGGCCCAGTTATCACCCTGAGGAGGGACCATGAGTTCAGGTCAAAAGCTAAGGAAAATTAAACCCTACAGATATGTCTGAAAAACAAACACCAGTATTTCTTCATATTATCATTACATCTCATAGAGTAGCCCCCATTCATCATCACCTTCCATTATCATCTTCAACAATTAACTCGTCATCACCACAATAATTACCAAAGTACCAAGTGCTGGGTCACTCCAGAGCTGAACACAGATTCCCAGAGTAGAGCAGGACAGTGCGAGTCAACTGTAGCTGGAAGACATGATCTGCCACCGGGGACAACAGTAGAGAAGTAGCTAAGTGCATAGTGCTTCCTAAAGAGCTGGGTCTTTAGCTGTCTTTTGAAAGTAGAGAGGGACTCTGCAGATCGAATGGAGTTGGCCAATTCATTCCACCATTTAGGGACAACAGAAGAGAAGAGTCGAGCTAGTGATTTTGAGGCCTGATGTGTTGGAAGCACTAGGCGCCTTTCAGAGGCTGAGCGTAGCGGGCGAGAAGGGGTGTAGACCTGGATGAGGGGTTCCAGGTAAGCTGGAGCGGTTTTGGTTACTGCTTTGTAAGTGATGATTATAGTTTTGTATCTGATGCGAGCTGCAACTGGAAGCCAGTGTAACGAAATGAGCAGGGGAGTGACATGAGCTGTCTTAGGCTGGTTGAAGACCAGACGTGCTGCTGCGTTCCTGGTGAGTCCCAGTTTCACTGTAAACAGTAAGCTCCATGGAGGCTTCACTCTGACTTATTTCAGTGGTATGAACCTGATAAATGTTGAACTTGTTTTCTTGTGATTTTCTTTCACTAAACAGGTCTTAAGTTTGCTGAAATAACAACATTCTGATGCAGATTTGTAAAAATTAAAAAGCTGTGTCTTTTTGTCCTCAAGAGGACAACAATGAAACTTTTGAAATGTTTTTTTGCTGTATATATATTCCCTTTAAAAATAAAAAGAGTATTTTATGGAGTTTTCATGCCGTCATTGAAAGGACAGGAGAAAGAGAGCATTGGGAATGATGTGCATCAAAGGCCACAGGTCAGATTTTAAACATGCGTCTCCTGCTTTAAGGGCCTTTGAGCACATAACCATGGAGAGCATCAAACACTGACATAGTCTCAATGACATATTGGGGGAGAGGTTTTGAAGCAAAAGGTTGGAGGTTGCCATATTGGAAATGATGACTTCAGTCTCAAACCTTGAAGCAGACAAAGAGGTGGAGCTGAGGTGGGTTTTTAGTCTCTTGGGAAGCAACTATGTACTATGCACTCACCTGTCAGTCAACTCAGCCACCCCCCTGATTCTGCAAATCCATTCACAGCTCTCAGTTTCAATATCTTCCAAACAGATGAGTTATAAAAGTCAAATGTCCTTTTATTTAAAAAAAATTTGAACCAAGCTTTAAACATGTTGAACGATGCTTTAGAAATGGACATGTTATCATAGTTTTCAGTCAGGTTTCATTGGCTATTTGGAGCCAGCCTCAAGTGGACACTCAAGGAACTGCAGTTTCATTTTTCAACACCAGAGCTTGTTGCTTAAATATAACAAATGAGCTGAACCAACGCAAAAGTGTTGCAAAAGTGGTACTCAGTTTGTCATTTTTTGAGGCATATCGCCACAGACCAACCAGACAATTTTGACAAGTTAGGAGTTTGAACATGTTTAGAAGTCAAAGCACAGAGGCCTCATGTCGAACTGGACAATCACTGGTTAACAGCAACCTGACAGAGCTCCATATCCAACAAATTAAACATCATTGTATGCAAACTCATGCACTATGCAGCTAATGGTGTGATGAAACTTCAGATTTTGACTGACAGTCTTAAAAGCATCGCACAATCTCTCTGCACATGATCAGTTCATGATCTGCTGTCTGAAACAAGGCCACCCAGTGAATCTAATCTGCATATAAACTGGAGATAATCCGACATTTAAAGGTTTTACAAAGGAAGTTTTTCTGAGCTTCTCTTGCTTCGTTTAGATAAAACAAAACTTTATGTGCCAAAGGGCTTCACTCACTGACAGCAAACCTCAACATACCGCCTTAAATATTCTCTCTATTCAAGGAAAGATGGACATTTGAAATAAAAATCTCTTTTAATGATCACATGGGAATAATTACCTGCAGGCTTCATAAAGGAAAATACTTTGAAAAACATCTGAAGCCAAAGCTCAAAGGCCTCTTGAGGACAATTGCTTGTTTTCTGATATTAATTTATGACTTTAATCAAGCTATGTTCAATATATTTCAAATTTTTTTGAGTGTGTATCAGAAGAAAGTCTCACTGGAGTACAGAAACAGAGAAGACAAGAACATGAAGGGGAAATATCTGTCCTTTTTCATAAATCAAACAACAAAAAACCCACAAACTTCTACCATCTCATCACTTCACCACCATCTGAGCACAGAGGAGCCAAAACTCAGAGCACAGCAAGAAATCAGAGCTAAAAATCTCTTTGTTCATTATTTCAAAGACTTAAGAATAGACCTCTTACCTTTCATGAAGATCACCTTGGTTCTTTGTTGCATTTAATCCAACAGGTGGATCCCACTTTGAACATCGTTGCTGTTATTACTCTCTTTTATGGTTTAAGGGACTTTGTAGAGATCAGCAGCTTAGAGATTCTCTCACCAGCTCTGTTGCCTGGATTGCAGGACAGGATGTTGCTCCACTCCAGAGATGGTTGGG
The DNA here is from genome assembly GCF_009762535.1 of Notolabrus celidotus. NCBI lineage: Eukaryota > Metazoa > Chordata > Actinopteri > Labriformes > Labridae > Notolabrus > Notolabrus celidotus. Next base: position 23,642,461 of record NC_048273.1, on the reverse strand, counting down.
GTTCAGTAGCTACTCAGGCTGCTCTCCCATCTGTGCCCACTAACTGTCATTATTTCCCCACTCTCAAGACCAACTGAGACAGACACTAGCGTTTTTATCACAGTGTCAACAGGCAGAGGGGGAATGGAACAGGCTACTTTCTGTGGATTTATTTGATATGAGGTGTGTAATAAGGTTGTCCATAGCATCACTTTTGCCTTTTAGAATTAACCACAGCTGTTCTTTCGGAAGCATTCCATTCTATCCTGCTTTGATCTGTTCCATTCCATTTTATTTTGTTTCATGCCTTTGAATTCTCTTATAAGTGGACTGATTTGATCTGAAATGTAATCAGATTTTCCCTCTTGTTGCTCCTGCTGTTGAGAATAGATCACTATTGTAATAGGGTTTTGACCAATCAGAATCAAGTTTTCAATACAGCCAGTTAATAATAACTTTTATATCCAGCAAAGCTGAATTAGTAACAAAGCAAGAACAGCAACAGCTTTTTGCTGATTTGACCAGTTTATTTCTCCTATAAAACATTTTACTGTCTAGAACCTTCCTTTGAGATGAAGCATCGGGATGTCCATGAAGATAAATTATTGCATGCCGAAGCATGTTTAAAGCCACGTGTCCACATACTTTTGGCCATCGGCACAGAAACCCAGCAGTGCATCGTGTCAGCATGCACATTTTGGGCCAAATTTTATCACAGAACCTCGACCCACTTTGGATCTCAGGAGATAATTAAATCACTCCAAAATAAACCCAAACCTCTGCAGCTCCTGTGGGGGGAAGTGATCTTGAATCTATTTCCAAAAATGGACTAATTAAGGATGTAAAACCAACAAAATTTTAAAAATAAACCACTTAATGCTGCGTTATGTGCACGGCAGACTGTAAATGCACTTTTCTGGTAATTATTTTTGAAATGGCTCATTTTTTATAAAGATCTGTGTGACTCTTAATCTAATCAAACAGTGCCCTCCCATGGCTTAATTGGGTAATCTACATTTTAATGCTCAAACCCCTGCTGGTAATTGAATATCTACTTGTTCTGCGGCTCTGTGAGTGACAGTGATGAAGCACAGGAGGGTGAGAGTTCGTCACAGAAACACTATTACAGTTGGAGAACAGCAGCGGAGGAGGGTGGGGGTAATGATCGGACTGCCAGCTCAGCTCCACCGAAGAGAAAAACAGATCTGAGATGAGAGAAACACAGAGCAAAGATGCTGATCTGCTGTTTTCATTTCCACGTTTTTGTCCCTCTGTTTGTCTCACAAGGTTGATTTGGAGAAGGATGCAAGAAGGAAAGGCTGAAAAAGAAAATGCAGAGCTGATAAAGGATGCAGAAATAAGAGCAGATTGTTCTGGGAGGACAAAAGTTTGATGCCATGTGTGAAGCCGTGGTCCACACAGTCTTTTGAATTATTGATCACTGAAGCCCATGCATGCACACACATACATGCAAACAGTCTGCACTACATCAAGGCTTTGTTTGGTCTGCAGTAGCATGATGTGTGTGTTCGCAGGCTGAAGGTGTGTGTGCATGGCTTTTAAACATCTTTGTAACCATGCTCCAAATATGACACATTTTACAAGTTAAAGCATTTTTCAATTGGATTTAAGGCTAACACTTATTTTTAAAGGCAATGCATAAATGAACACGTTCACAGTGTCACTTGTCTTGTCCAAAGCTTGTTGCAAATTAGCTCATCAGAAGGGAGGTGAAAAAATGTAAAAGTCAAACGAATTGAGGACACAAAGAAAATCCCAATTCAGTGTTGTTTCAAGTGGTCGTATAAAGATCAGTTATAACCCTTGTAACTACTATAATACAAATAAAAAAACTATGAGAAATTTAAGGTAAAGGACTTTGTCGGGGGAAGATTTCTGGTGACTGAAATATCAAGAATAAGTTTTGTCCATTCAAGTTTCAGGCTTCAGCTGTGTGCAGAAAAACTGTCTTTACAGAGAGCAAAGAAAGCATTGGCTGAAATGCTCCCCAAACAAACCGACAACAAACTTTATTTGTACTAAAACACAACTATCTTTATTTTTCATACGTATTGGAATAACTGCTGGCTACAAAGCAAGTCCATAAAAAAAGTCTGTTGCCTCCAGAGGCTCCTCGTTGTACGATGTCAGACGATGAACACTGAGGCTTAAATCAGACAAACTTGTTCAGCATACTGCATGATCTTGTTATTATCAGCAACAATATAATTTCTTTATATTGAATTTTTGTGTCTGTGTTCAGGTAGGAGTTTCTGAAAAAAGCTGAGTGGAAATCCGTCACTCACCCTGAAGTGTCTCTGTTTAGAGCTCTGCTGGTAACGTTTGGCAGTGAAAAGAGTTATCAAGCATGAGGAGCATATTTACGTTATTCAGACTTTTAATGGGACACCGGAGCTCACATCATGACACCAGGGCTGTGATGGGGAACATTAAACTGTTGCATCTGCTCACTTTTTTAAAGCTAACTACTGGTAATAAATCTGAGTTTACAAAGTTTAGTCATTACGCTACTGTTCAAAACATTACCTCATCACTCTGCATCCTGATGAAGATCTGTATTCATCTCTTTGCCAGGATGGTTTGATGGTGCTCATGGGTAATGCAGTCTTCATCCCAGAAAAACACTACTGACTTCATACAGAGGGGACACCAGAATCAACACAACATGAAAACTCTTGACAGTGCCTTTAATGTTAACAAAAACAATCAATCTTTCTTTAATTTGATAAGTTAAAAAAAGATAATTAACATTATTAAAAACATCAAAACCAACAACTTTTTCCATTTTTACCCTCGGGGGTTATCACAAAATTTGGGGGATTGTTCATTTACTTTGAAATGTTCTCTAAGTCTAAGCGTCATGCTGTGTTGAATGTGAGTAAATGATCTTAAATTTGTCTTCAAACTAGAAACGTTAGCTCTAATGTCTTCAGTTATTCATGTTCATTCATTATGTTTTCATGCGGCATGTCCATCTCCACAGGCAGACTGTGAAGAAGTTTACTTAACAACTAGAATTATTGATGTTACCTTTATTGAATTTCTATGACTTAAACTCCAGGATTTAAAGGTTTTCCAGGATGCATGCAAACCACTGACCCTGGTCTTTAAGAAGAACAGGGTAAGTGGCTCTGGGCTCAGTGTGGTCTACATATTCTGGGGCATGTGTGTATGCCGGCACTTAAATATGTGTAAGAGCTCCTCGTATATATTTCAGACTGGTTCTCCCTGCAGACCCTCTCCTCGCCGCTTGCTGATAGAGATGTCATAGACTTCAAACAGCTTCATGATCAGAGAGGACCGGGGGGAAGAAGGGAGGGAGGGGGGTTAAAAATGAATGGACGAATGAGCTGCGGTCTGAAAGAGCGGGAGAGAAAGGTGAGGAGAGGAGGGGGAGAGTAAAAGCCATGAGTTCAAACCAATGAAGGATGAAGAAGGTGGAGGGTCGGGGCTCGGTGTGAGAGCAGGGAGCACAGTCCAAAAACAGAGAGATAAAGAGAATGATAAAGTGGCCTCTGGAAGCAGAATAAGATGTCTGTGAAAAAATGAATGAGCAGAAAAAATGAGGAAGAAAACAAAGGAGAAATGTGCAGCAGCAGCACCCCCTGCAGGACAAACTCTGAACTGAAGGTGTGAAGACAGGCTGTGACCCAAAGAGTCATAAATCCCATGTTTCACTCTGGGCTTAGCTGATCAGTGAGGTTTGCATGCTCATGCAGAGTTTGAAGCAAAAAAAAAAAAAAACAGAATAAAATATGTCTCTATGAAATCAAAACACACGTAATAATACATGTTTCTCAAACATGGTTTCTGTCGCTACAGTTAGTTCTTGTCATGCTGATTTATGTCCAGGTGTTCATTTTTGGGAGAATTGGTTATTTGATGCTACAAAGATGATTGATTGACAGACCAATGAGGCTCCTGCAGCGCTGTGAGCGCTGTGTGCACCAGAACACCAGAGTAGAGGAGGAACGGTGAGAGGAAACGTAACAAACACTAACACAAGAGTCATTGAACTTTCAATAACTTTGAGTGTCTGCTTCAAACCCACGCAAGAATCTGTTTTGCTGTGGACTGGACCCACCTGAGGGCGCTTTAATATTTTGCCAGACTGTTAAATTTGTGTTTTGGTAAGACGAAGGGGTTGAGATGTCAGTCCCTTGAAAGGATGCATCAGGTGCATCCCTCACCTCTTAAAATGTTCAATGATTCTAATTCAAACAAGACGGCGGACTTTCAAGCGGCGAAACACAGGGCGGAGACAGCTAGTGACTTAAACAGGAAATCAGACCATCTTATTTATCTGAGTGGTCTAGACAGGTTAAAAAGACTGTGTTCTTCAAAGGCTGAGTCCTCTTAAGGATCCACCCCCTGAATTGTGACACAAAAACAGTCGGTGCTCATTTCATGGGGCGTCTCCCTCTGCTGCCACCTGTTGGGCAATGCTGTGTAATGCATTTGGGGTACATTTTTCCTGCACCCCATGAAGCTCCTTTCTTGTGTATTGAAGAGGAGTGAATGCACATGTACAACTTATAACAAGAGTCAGTCAAGGCCAGAAACACATGACCAATCAGTATCTTTGGACACCTGAAACATTTCATATCTATATTTTGAGTGTATAGTTTACATTTTCCCATAGCTATAGCATTGACCTCGCTTTTTTAGACTGGCGTGTATCTGAAACTTAGTTCTAAAACTCCTGTTTAGTGGTGTTTAAGGTCTGACGTTCTCTTTGTGATGATTGGTGGAACAATGATCACAATGATATATATTTTTGTGCAACATGTGATGAGTGGAACAGATTCATACAAAAAAAAGTATTTTCTTAAGAGAGCTGATAAAATAAAGAACAAACACATCGTGTGAGACATGCAGCGAAATGTAGTCCTGCATCTGCACAGCAGCCGGCCTCAGGAGTGTAAACACAGCAAGGAGAGCAGCAGCCGGATTTGTATTCAGTTCAGGTATCCAACTGCATGCCTTTGTTTGTGTGTGTGTGTATGTGTGTGTGTGTGTGTGTGTGTGTGTGTGTGTGAGTGTGTGTGTGTGTGTGTGTGTGTGTCTTTGTGTGTGTTAGCGTGTGCCTCTCTCCCCGGGGCGTTGCGTGGCCGTGCTGTGAGGACGGGATCTTTTATCTTGGCTGACGTCCCAATCAATCAGCCAGACACTGATGGAGACCTAGGGTGCCCACAGAGTCCTCACACACACACACACACACACACACACACACACACACACTGACAAACACACAGACGTGCACACACACACACACACCTGGAGCTCTTAACCCTTTGTATCTGTCCTTTGTTGAACAGCGGGCTTTTTGTTTGCAGAGTCAAGAGGAAGGTCTTTGTCGGGCACTGATTGTGCGTCTGTGGCCTCACCTTTAACACACACACTCACACACACACCTGAGAGTCTCTGCAGGACACTTCTCCTCCAGTGAGGTGAGTCCAGGTAAAATCCTTAATGATGTCCTTTGCTTAATCAGCAGGGGGATGAAATCATGCAAATAGCTCTAAAAATAAAGGTCACATCAGGAGGACAGTAAACTTTTCGTACATCCAACGCTCTAAATCTGCACTGTTTTCACCCGCGGAAACATAGCATGGGAATGGATTTTTAACTGTATATGGAGTAACTAACTTCTTCAGGGAAAGAAAATTATTTTTTCAACAAGATATCAGAATCACAACATATGGCTTATTTTTGTGTACAGGAGACATTACAAACTGTGTCTGTGATGGGACAAAAAAGGCAGTATTATGGAATTATAACTCAACCATTGGCTTGTGAAAAGTCCCTCTGTAGTCTAAAGTCTGGCTGCCTGCTGTTGCTGTCACAGCTGTGGTTTTTTTGAGCCAGACTTGACCATAATTGGAGGGGAGGGTGGATCAACTTGTAAGAATAAGTCAGCCATCCACAGAAAGGGAATCATTGTATTTAGATCCAGCAAACAACGGTCATTTGATTTAGGTTAGTGAATGTGCTTGAAGCAGAGAGACATTGAGATGAACATGGATTAATAACAGCCCACTAGCGTTAGCTTGCATGCTTTGCAAGTCAGTGAAGCTCTTTGAGCTGTTCCTACTGAGGAGGGAGCATAATCAGCATCATGCAAGTGCAGAGAGAAACCGCAGGACCCAGCGTTTTTTTATGGCCATTCAGAGTGTGGATGTTTGGGTCTTCCAGGTGTTATGACTGAAACATTTCAACCTGTACCATTCAATGAGGGGCCTGTTTTGCTGCCCCAGGAAACCAATCATACTCCAGATGGGTTGACCAGGTGACCAGGAGAATAGATATGCCTCACAGATGATCATCATAGAGATTGATTGTGACCAAATTACAGGTGAAGTTGGAGTCACAGTAAACAAAGCAGAGTTCATGTTCATGTTACAACTTCACCATTGAACACATTACTTTGTTGGCTACCAAGCCAACAACACAAAATGATCATTACCCTCATAGGTGCAGTTCACTGTTGGGACGTAGTCAAGTTACCTGAGGGGGGGTAATAAGAGCTAGTTTCTGATTAATTATTCTTTCCAACTGTAATTCACAGACGACCAGTTACAGAGGATAAGGGTGGAGTTTAAGCGCACTTAAAGACAACCAATCCTCTCCTTCATGACTGTCCTGCATCGCCACCCCTTTACAAGTTTTGCCAAAGAAATCCAGCATGTCTTACTTTTCTTACAGAGTTATAGATTCAAACAGAAACGTCAACTCTCCCTCTGCAGCGATCAGTCTCTGTTGGTCCCTACAATGGCAGCTATTTCATGTGCTATTAGTCTCACAGGCGTCATCATCTCAGAGCGGCGGGATACACCTTATAGTCCTCATACATCAACCACAACAGGCCTCATTAAGTACCTGGCACCTGCTTCCTATGGAGACCAATTAGAACTCTGGGAGTAATGGGATGGAATTTCTCTTTGCCAGGATATGAACCAATCAGGAGCCAGATTAGATCAATTTAGCCTGTTCATTGACAGTGATGAGGTGAAGTAACTTTAGTCTTTGTTTCCTCCTGTGGAGGTGAATGAAAGAGGTGTTGTGAGGACTTATGTGGTTTTGAATGAGCCTGTTTAAATCTTATTAAATATATAAATAAATGGACGCAGCAGCAGGGACATTATCTGGTTACCTGCCGTTTTACAAAAAATGGTACTAGGTATTGTAATAAACCGGTGTTAACTTGATTTGGCTTCCGTTTGGCTGCAACTTCTGACATGTGATTGTCATTGTCATTGTACAGGTTTGATAAAGTTATATATTATATGAATCAGGAATTAATGGTGTGAGTTTTGAACATGGGATACAGTCAGACCATCAGCCAACTTGTCTCCAGCTCTGAAGTAAATTTTCCCTCCCAGATAAGTCTGCAAAATAAACACCATCAGGCCCCTCTCCTTTGGAATCATCTACCAGTCAGGGTCCGGGAGGCAGACACCCTCTCCACTTTTAAGAGTAGGCTTAAAACTTTCCTTTTTGATAAAGCTTATAGTTAGAGCTGGCTCAGGCTTGGACCAGCATTTGTCATGCTGCTATAGGCCTAGACTGCTGGGGGAACTGGCACACTGACACACTGGGATCCTAGCTCACCCCCTTCCCCCCAACCCCTTCATCACTTACTTAAACTCTGCCTGTCCCATTAAAGTTACTAACCATAGACCTTTCTGGAGTCCCTGAGCTCAATTGTCTCGTAGATTCCTCTGAGCTGCCGTAGACGTCCTCCTGCTGCGGACGTTCTGGATTCAAGCTGATACGGACGTGCTGGACTCCAGCGGCAACAGCTTCTACTACTCGTCTCATCACTATCACCTCTCTCTCTTACTCCCCTCTATCTGTCTTTCCAGACCCAACTCGGTCGAGGCATGATGGCGGTCTAACATGACTCTGGTTCTGCCTGAGGTTTCTGCCTGTTAAAAGGAAGTTTTTCCTCGCCACTGTAACTAGCTAAATACTGTGATGTGCAATGCTCATGATGGATTAAGGTGGAGTCAGACTGAGTCTTACCCTGTCTTGAATTTGGGTCTCTGTTCATAATTTGACAGAGTGGTCTAGACCTCCTATGTTTGTAAAAGCGTCTTGAGATAACGTTTGTTGTGATTTGGCGCTATACAAATAAAGATTGATTGATTGATTGATTGACATCATCATTTCTAGGTTTATCAAATCCCACACAAGAGCCCTGTTCTTCTATATGTGGTGAGTCTCAGTTTCACTGTAAACAGTAAGTTTCACAGAGGGTTTACTCTGGCTTACTCAGGAGGTATGAACCTGGAAAAAAAACATTTTCTACCTGCTTTGTCAGTTCTTTCCTCAAGAGTAGAAGAAAATAACTCTCAAATGTTTGTTGAACGAAGGTCTATGAAAGAGGATTAGGGCCACAGATGCCTGAATTTTAGGATTTATAGAATTTTCCAATTGTTCTCTGAATTCTGGCATTGATCACACCTGCTGTTGCTCTCCACACAGACTGCTTTTCCTGCAGACACCAAAGCCTGCTGATACCTGACTGGTCAACACTACTCAGACTACAAACTGAATGATTGAGGGAAGTATGTCAAATAGCTTTCTGATATATCTGATCCTTTCACCTTAATGACAGGTACAGCCAACTGACAGAGCATTATCGATCTCATTTCATGTTTGGAAAGTAATGATGAGTAAACAAAGTTGACTTATTCCTTGAAAACACTTCAGCAACTTCAACACTTAGTTTCTGCTCGGTGAGGAGCTTGTACCATCAAAATGTCGACTTTTGGAAACATCAGAGAGAAAATGACCTTGTTTTCTGCAGTCTGAGCGTGCTTTTTACTTCTCCCAGCGGGGTGTTTCAGAAGTCTTATGGGCCAGAGCGGACAGATAGAGGAGTGTAAACAAGCAGAAGAGCATGGACTACAGGCTGCAGTGGAAAACATGAAAATCAATGAAGATTTTGCAGTGAGATTTTAAGAAACAGAGGAACATTAAGGAGATTGTTCTTGTATAACATGCAGAGGTAAGTTTGATCAGCTGTTCTGTGTATATACAAACTACAGTGTTGGCAGAATTTTTCAGTACAACGTGAAGGGTACTGTATTGATTTTGAAGAAAATCCAATGTGAGAAAGTTGGAGAAAAATGCATTTTTAATCTGTGATTAAGTTTTAAAACTGAGCGGAGTACAATATTTTGAAGAGGATCTACTACTCACAAAAGTTGGGATTGTCACTGATGGGAACAGTGGACAAAAGTTTGTGTCCAATAAATGGCTGGATGGTCATAACCATGAACTTACTCTGAAGGTAACAAGTAGTTCAGTCAGAAGAAATTATAATTTGCATGCAATAAGTATGGCTCTGTCCTGGGAGCTCCCTACCTTTCCATGTGCCTACGTGGAATGCAAAAGCCTGAGGTGGAGAGAGAACACCTCCCTTCTCTTGCATGTGCATGCATGGAGCAGCTGATGTGCTGTTGGCCGAGCTTGACTTTATGGCCTGCCTGAACCAACGCTATGCTCTCTATTTGGAGCTTTAACTTCCCATAAAGTCACAGTCTGTTTGGGAATATGCAAGAAAAGTACTTTACAGGGTTTAGATGAAAAGGTCTGAGTGGTTCGAGTTACAGAACATCAGCATGTGTAAAAGAAGCTGACTTTGAATTGAGACTAGGGGGTCAGAGATCTTTTGTGACCACTCATCTAATCTCCACCCGATGTCCTGTGTCATTCTGAAGCTGACGGCACTTCTGCATCCGACAGCTTCAGTTTCACTGTTTGACTGATGGCACACGACCAGGTCCGAACATAAGAAGTCAATATATTTGGACCTTGTTTCCTCCCTTTCTCCTTCCCTCAATGCTTCCTCCCTCTCTCCCTCCCTCTCTTCACAGCAGCCTGGAATGAATTTGCCCGGTCATGTAGAGCCGTGTCAGAGCGAGGCGAAGCTGGCAATTCATCACCCTGCTCTGCCTGCCTGTCACTGCTTCCTCTTTCCCGGGTCTATGCGTGTGATGTGCATGTGTGTGTGTGTGTGTATGTATGTGTAGGATGGCTGTTCGCCTGCTGTCAGAGCTCCTCGTGTGCTCCTCGATCCCCTCTGGACCTCCAGTAAAGACTGAGAGAGGCCTTTCGCTCTCCTCCTTGCTGTGACAGCTCCCTGCGGACGCCTGGATGGATGGGAGGAATGGAGATGGGGAGGAGGGTGAGGCAGAGGGGGAGAGGGACCCAATTATCCCGGAATGCAGCGGTAGGTGGTGTTTAAATCAGGCGGTGTGACCCCTGACCCCAGCAGTCCATTGGCGGGAGAGTGAGGTGTTTTAGCACGAAGCTGCACGAGCGTTGAGGAAAGCTAATGGAGCTCCATTTTACCGTCATTTGTCTGTGGAAGCACGCCGGCCCTGCGGCACTGCAGATTAACCATAACCCCCCCTTAAATGTGCTGTGAGCACGCTGAAGCTGTCTCTGAAGACCATTAAGACGCATGAAATCTCCCGCAGAGACTCAGACGGACAGAGGACACACGTCCAGCAGCTGATCGGCCCATTAGGGAGCATGGTGCCGCTTTAAAAGAACCAACCACAGCCGACTGAGTGGATGAAGCCACTTTACTGATAACATGCAGAAGTGCAGAGGGAACGAGTTTACAGATAATTTACTGCCACTTTTCTGCTCAGCCTCAGTGTCCAGAAGGACAGCAGGACGTGATGAGGACAAATGACAGAGAATCAAAGACTTGCTGTGAACAAAGAGAGGAGGGGGAGTTAAACATCACATCTATTAGATTAAATATCAAGAGAGAGCAGCGAGAGGAAAATGCTTCTGCTCCGCTCTGAAAACTGAGCTTAATACACTGTAAAAACGTCTTTTTCAACCACTTCAGTCCTAAAAGGCTGATTTACTCCAAAGCCTGTTTCATCTTGGGCATATCAACATGTGATCTCATCTTTAAATTCCATTTCTATGCTGATACTTCAAGATTTGTGCCTCTGTGACAAAACAAAGAAGGTGAAAGGAATTTAGTTCACAGTAAAAAGAAACTTGCAATACAAAAATCATCCTCCCTGTAACTCCCACTAATCCAGAGTACACTGTTTTTTCACTGAGACAGTTTTTGCATTGTGTTTACTATTTTACCTCAAAATGAGAGCATCAGATTCACTCAGACGGCTAATCCGCAGGTCACAGGGAGGTTCAGGCCTCTTATATTCCCATGTTGAGTGTTGAACACCTGTTTCTACAAGATAAAGGTAGGATAAAGATAACTTTAAAGGTCTACTTTTTGCGGGAAAAATGCAAAAGTTTGTCTTTGTGTTGCATGTGCAAATGTCTATCATAGATACACAAAGATACACATTTTAAACGATTAAAGACACTTAAAACCACACCCCTAATAAAGACAGACACGGTACAGTTGCATAACATTAAGTGCAGTGTGAGGCAGCAGGCTGACGTTTACGTGCATAGCTGAGTGAGATATTTCATAGTAACTGGGATGGATGACATTTCTTTACACAGGGACTCTGGACCCGCTATCTTTGTAAAAGCGTCTTGAGAAAAAAAGGTGTGTAGTGTCTTGTGCTGGAGAGCTCTTAGTTAACATTAGTGTAGTGAAATAACAAATAAAAGCTCCACAGTGTGATGAAAGCAGAATTTCAGATTTAAATAAAGGTCAAAGTGACTATTTTTGCAGTGCAGCAGCAGCCTGAGGCATGCTTTCACCCACAGTCCATCTATCACTTAACGTCTGACTTTATGTGAGTTCAGAAGCACAACGTGTCTCTAAAAAACCCAGCCTTAATATAAAAAGCTGGATGTGTCACATAAAGGTGATGACGGAGCAGAGCGGGAGAGGAAAACATCATCAAACACAATCAAGACGCAGTAAACAAAAGCGTACATAAAAAAACTTTATTATTGTTGTAAGGTAAGATTGACAACAACATGCTTTTACCACGATAAAAAATAAAAAGATATTGCACTGGTTTTACTCTAGCGATGTTTTTTTTTTCTCTCTTAACGTCTCACTCGAGCTTTTACGGTGCGCTGCTGAATCCTCCTCCTCCTCTTCATCACTTTTTACAGACAAACACGAAAAACACAGCGGAAAAATACTGCCCTCGTCTGCCGGAGTCAGGTCCATAAAAGTCGATTAATGTCCTCAGACAGATTCAGGATTAACACACGCAACCACATCTGAATCTCATGAGCAATGTGTGTGTGTATGCGTGTGCTTGTGTAAGTATTCTCCTCGTACCTCTTCATACCCAAAGTCACATGTTTGGATCATCTATGTGCCTCACAGACAGAGCTGCTGTCTCCACACGCTCAGAGTCAGAGTGTACGGAAGCTTACTGCAGACAAAACTGACCAAACATGTCTGATTTGGTATCTGATGGTGAGCAGGGACAGAATCATTCCATCAAGATGTTTTAACCAGTTATTTTCAGGCGAGCAGGAGACACTGATGATGGCGCCCAGGTTGGAACAAATCAAAATCCTGATTTAGTGCATTAAAAACAAAAATGCGAGGTCTTGCAAAAGTTTCTTGGGGTTCATTTTTCTTCATTTCATGTCCCTCCCTCATGTTTTTGTAGTTTTTTTTATCATTGCTACCTGTGGTTAACTGTATTTCTCCACATCAAGATTTCGTAAGGTATCAAAAACAAAACTTAAAAAGGTGCATGATGGGTAAACACAAACTGGAGGTTGGACAGAATGTAACTGCTGAACACGACCTGACCGGGCCGGGACAAGGCGGAGGAGCCGAGGGAGTCTAGGTGGAGTTGGCCGACCTGACCCTCTGCCGTGTGTGTGTGTGTGTGTGTGTGCATGTGCGCGTGTGTGTGTGTGTGTGTGTGTGTGTGGTGAACAGACTCTAGCTTTAAGATTAATGACACCACGAGGGACACGGACACTTTCTTCAGTCTCCAGCAGATGGCCGGAGCATCGTTTTACACACAGGAGGATTTGTGTGTGTGTGTGCTTGAACCATCAGTTGGGACTACATTAGATGGCATCGTATTGATCTATATGTTTATGCATGAGTGTGTGAGTGTGTGTGTGACCATGTAGCAGTAATTAGACGACCAGTAGAGAGCAGACTGAGCACACACACTCGGGTTCAGACAACAAACAGGAACAGGAGCTTCTGTTTGTGTGACGGCGGGGGATTAATAAGGACGTGAAACAAAGTGAGGCGCCATGGAGAGATTAGAGATCAGATCGGACCTCGCCCTGACACTGAAGATTACTAGTCAGCGGATTCAAGATTGGGCAGGGACATATCAATGCACGTAAAGTACGTTTGATTTGACGTGGACTGCAGTTTAAAGTTTTTGGAAATGAAGCATCAACTTCTCAATATCTGAAGAGATATCTTTAGTGGTTTGGCGCCATCTTTTTTTGCAACTTATGGAGCAACAATGCGCAAATTCAGCTAATGAGATCGCACTCAATTGTGACCTTGTTTTTAGTTTGAGCGTAGGTACAAACTTCTGACTAACTGAGCCAGCAGTGGGACATCTGCCCTCAGATTTTGGGCTCTAATTTGTTAACCTTTTTGACATTTACGTCCATTAAGCCAAGTTAAGAGCAAAACTGATTCAAACTTCAAAGCAAACTCTTCAAACTTCTGGCCAAATTTCAGTTCTTAAATCACCAAGGACTCAGGCTCAAACTGAAAGTGAATCGAATGTAAATACTTTTCTTTCAAGCTCAAAACTTTGAATATGTTTGAAATATACTGTCCTTGAAGCTTCATCTATGTTTGTTTCATCTTTGGTAAAGGACAAACTGCAAATGCACAGATCTGAAGACACTTGAGGAGTGTGTAGTCATGCTTTGTTGGTTTAGTCTGCAAGAACACTTACTCGTTTTATCATTGGAATTAGGTTGGCCTTTCTTGATGCATGTCAGGCTTTTAACTTGATGTATGGTAACCGAGGGAAAACAGCAAATTCAATCAAACTTAGCTGAAACAGGAAAAGATTTATCTGCTACTTTTTGAGCTCTTGAAAAGATAGTCTGTGACTTCATCCCGAATTGCACTTGTTTGTCTCAAACAATGCCTAAACATGTCTATAGTGGGCGCAAAAATCAGCGCACAGGAGCATGAGTTGAAAATATTCAGCTCACATAATATGTCTCTGCACGGCTTTCTTTGTAACCCTGCAGCACTTAGATTTGCTGCGTTTCAGTCCAAACACACCTCTAAAAGTCATCATGATTCTGTCCGTGCTCGCTCTGAAATATAACCTGATTGAAAATCAGTCGATTGGTCCTTCAGATGTCACGCTATGAGACAAGGGTTTTGTGCACAATGTGCATACGATAACACTGCTTTGTCTGTTAATCTGAAACTTTTCTGTGCAGGCCTAATGCCACCAAAAACAAAGATACATCACTTCTAAACACTTCTGTATCTCTGAGAGGACAATCCGGATGTGCACAGAGTGGAGATGTTCTCTGAACCTTCCTCCTTCCAGCTAAATATGAACACAGCAGGTTATGAGCAGGAGTCGCTTCAACACGAGGACGAGCGGTGGGTAATTATCCTCGCCTGTCAGAGGAGGTTTGATTGCTACAGGCAACGAGTTCCATTCACAAAGAAAACACACACAAACAAATCGAAGTAAAACAACAACATGTAAACATAATAGAGATCGCCACAGACGTTTTAACAAGTCTTCAAAGCTCATCATCAAAATGAGAGTCTGAGCATCCTGCTTCTAAGGGACACAGGAGCGGAGAACATTCAGACGGACTCAAGTGGACTTACAACAGGGCGGGGCTTGGTGTGTGTTTGATGAATGAGTAAACAATCTAAAACAAAACATCTGCAGAGTGTTTGTTGCTTTCAAATGCACATACTGTGAATCAGTCATGAGTGGGAGCAGGAAGCAACAAAAGAAATCAAAGGTGATAAATCCAGAAATGAAAGCACAGAAAGGATGATTTAAAGGGAAGTTCTGGTATTTTAAATCTGGGCGCTGTTTGATTTTCTAAGAGTCTGTCAAAATTTCAGAAAATATCCTTGCAGAGTCGGAGCTTTTCTTAAAGAAGAGGAAGATGATTTTGTTCTGACCAAAGATGGCTGAAAAGCAACAAGACATGAGGAGTAATCTTACCTTGTGAAGGTGGTCTACATCTGCTTTGAGGGACTGTACAACAGCCCAGGTTTTAAAATAGTGGAACTCCCCTTTAAGAGTCTTACCACAACTTTTGTTTTTAAACCCACTAAAGTGATAAAAGCGAGCCCCAACCCAGATCAACCAGGGTTCCTCTCAGTGATTTTTTTGTCTTAGTGCTTTGTGCAAAGCCTGACGCCTGACACATACACATTAGAGAGAGCTCAGCCCACACACACACACATACGCACGTACGTACGCACACACGCACGCACAGGTATCAGGGTGTCCTGTTAATCCTAAAACACACACACTCAAAGTATAAAACAGATGCACAACAGAACTTTAAATATTCTTATATATATACATAGATAACCATGCACAAATGAACAAACACTCGCTCCCACACACACACACACACACACACACACACACACACACACACACACACATGTACAGAGTAAAGTCAGATAACTTTACAGGACTAGAGGCAACAAAACACAGCAAGTTGGTCCAGATACAAAAGAAAACTATGACAGCCAGCAGAGGCTGATGAGGGCTAGGAATAAAGAGGTGGCGGTCCAACAGAGTCATTCTGAGCATGCTCAGTTTGATGGGTTCTGCTTTTGGCGGTGTGTGCAGGTGCGGCAAAACAGATTTGTATCATACATGCTATTGCATTTACACAGATTTCTGAACTTTACTGCAGTGACACAATCTTTGTTCCAATCATGGCGGAGGAGAAAATGTTGGACGAGGAGAAAGCTGGTTCAGTAAGGCACGTCCTGATCCGTCTGTGTGTGAGCTCTGCCAAACATCAAGGTGAAGAGTAACGAGAAGAAGATCAAGAGCGAGGGAAGAGTGTGTGTGTGTGTGTGTGTGTGTGTGTGTGTGTGTGTCTCTGTGTGTGTGTGTGTGTGTGTGTGTCTCTGTGTGTGTGAGATGTTTGTTTTTTTTAAATCGTACGTGCGTGGACCACTCAGCTTTTTATTTCTAGCCCTGTACATGTTTGCAGAAAAAGAAAACTCCTGACAGCAGAAACCAAAACGTCAGGACACCAAATAACTCACATGAACATTAAGAGCACAGAACAGCTGGACTGAACGACCATGCCTGCCGTCTCTCTCTGCATTCTTTCTCTTTGAATCTCTCTGATAAGTGCCGAGATACTTGTATATTTTCCTCCGAACATGCAGTCAGTGTGAGTTTTTGTGTGATCTGTACATTTCTGTTCTGGTTTTTTGACTCTTTGTTTTGCTGCTACGTCTTCTTGCTGGTTGCTTTGTTTTGTTGCGAGGAGGCAGACACAGCGCTGACGTTGGTGGTGGCGGTGGTAGTGGTGGTGTCGGTGGCAGTTGTTGTTTGTGGTTCGGAGGAGCTGGGAGTTGTGTTTAGACTAGGCTGAGCGGCTGCTGCTGCTGCTGCTGCACCCAGTCGCTGTGCAGGTAGAGGCTTAGCAGAGTTCTCCTTACCCGCAGACCCTGATGTGGGCCTGTCTGGAGTGTCTTTGCAGGTTGATGGCTGGGGTGCAGAGTCTTTCTGCATGGAGGGTTTGACTAACTTCTGAGACGTGACAGAAGAGGCGACCTGCTCAGTTTTCTGTTTGGTGGAGCTCTCTGACAGGTGAGGCAGGTGAGGGGTCGGTTTGGGGAATGAAAGCAGGCTGGTTGTTTGGGCTTCTGGGACTCCACCTCTGCTTTCTTTCTGGTCCTTTCCGCTTTTGTCTGCAGCTGTGCTGAGTGTGACGGGACCCAGGACGCTTTTTGCCACTGTCGCAAGCTTGGAAACTACTTTGTCCATGCTGCTCTCAGGGGCAGAAACCGGGGAGCTGGAGCCAGAAGTGGGCGAGGAGGAGGCAGTCAGACTTGCAGCAGCAGCAGCACAAAGTCTCCGGTTGTCAGCCTCCTTCCTCTCCTTGGGGATGCTTGGAGAGGAGCAGGAGGCACGGGGTGTCTCCTGGCTGTCAGGGGTTCTGCAGTCTGGAGTACTGGTGGTGCTTGTGGAGTCTGTGCTGCTCGTTTTGGTTCCGCAGTCGGTGGTAGTTGTACTTGTCGTAGTGGAGGGGGCTGTGGTTCTTGGGGTTTCTTGGGTTTTGTCCTCTGTCTTGGGATCTGATGGTGCAGTCTTTCCTCTCAGAGTTTTGAAGTCTTGTGGAGGAGTAGGCTTGAGGAAAGTGTCCTTGCTGACTGAGATGAACGCACTGCCCGGGGTGGAGAAGGGGAGGGGGCCCTGAGTGGGTTTTGTGGTACTAGTCGGCTCCAGAACCTTCCTCTCTTGTCTTGAGCTGTCCTCTGTTTTTACTCCGGGTAAGGAGGCGCTCTGAGCGGGCTTCATCTCTGTAACGGAGGGGAGGGTGTGTGACGGAGTGGGCCTGCCTATGGAGGAGGGTCCTGTGTGGGTGAAGGTTGCGTGGGGGGTGCAGGGGGAGAGGCAGAGGGAGGGAAGGGTGCCTCCAGGACCCGTTCTCACAGTGGTGGGCCTCAGCAGGGGAGGTGGGGTGAAGGTTGTCCCCCTGCGTCCATCCTGGCTGTCCTCGGAGCCCTCGTCTGTCTCGTCCTCAGACGAATCGACCTCGTGGATGGCGTCTTGTTTCTGCAGAGACTCCCTCCGCTCGGCTCGGTCCTGCCTGATGGCGGACAGTTTGTCCTTCAGCTTGCTCTTTCCGGGGGTCAGACCCAGAGAGCCCGACACCGAGCTGAGGCCGCCATCCCCTTCCTGACGTCCTAATTTCCTGGAGGAGGAAGAGTGTTTGTGCAGGCTGCCCTTCTCCACACCACGTCCCCCTGAGGACAGCAAACCCTCACTGGCTGACTCCTTAAGGTCGGTGAGGAAAAAGACAGAATATTTTTTACGGGAGAAATACTGCACTCAGAGAAATGACGATTAAACTTTGAAGCAATGAGCTGCACAGAGACAAGAAGGTTTACATATAAGAGGTGTGTTCGTACCTGAAGGCTCTGCAGGGTCGGCTCTCTCTGCAGAATCTCCTTCTTGAAATCTGAATGAGAGATGTCCAGACTGTGCTTCCGGCTCCCCACAGCTGCTCCCACTGCCAGCTTCTTGTCCCCTGCTGCTGCCACCCCGGAGGGAGACGAGGGGGAGTTAGAGAGAGAGGAGGCAAGCTTCTCAGCCGACTGCACCCTCTTGAGGAGCGGAGACCGTGGAGGCTCCGCACTCTTGGGCCGGGAAATCTGCCTCACCAGGGGAGGGGAGGAGTGCAGCTTCACGGGGAATGACTGACCCACTGCTGACTGTCCGAGAGCGTGGCTGGGCAGGGGGGAGGGGGAGCGCTGTGGAGAGCTGCTCTGAGGCGTGGGTGAGGGCGTGCGGGCCAGAGGGGAGAGAGGGATGTTCCCTGCAGACTTGCGTCGGGGCGAGCGGTACTGGCGTTGGAGCTTGGGGGCCAGGCCATGCAGGGAGCTGGGCCGGATGTGGCCTGAGCTCGCTGGAGAGTTTGGGACGCTGGAGCTGGGAGAGCTGCTCTGAGATGAGGTTCCACCAACTAGAGAGAGAGAATGAGAGGGAGAGAGAGAGAATGAGAGAGGGAGAGAGAGAGAATGAGAGAGAGAGAGAGAGAGAGAGAGAGAGAGAGAGAGAGAGAGAGAGAGAGAGAGAGAGAGAGAGAGAGAGAGAGGTGTTTGATTGTATGATGCTGTTTGAATGTAGAGTAGATACTGTGCAAGGTGTGTCACTCACCTGAGTGGGCGGAGTCTGGCGTGGACCTGTAGCCCTGTGTCGGGCTCCGTGGCGACAGGTTGTGCGTGGGCGAGCCGGGGCCACTCTCCCCTGAGGAGAGAGAGCGGTTCAGAGAGGAGAGGCTGCGGCTGGTGTGGAGGAGAGACGCCTGTTTGGTGATCTTTCTGAACAGAGACGTCCTCTTCTTACTGCAAGAGGACACACACAGATCACTCAAAGACTACCCACATATGACACACACACACACATAATGAAAACCCAGCGTGAGTCTCACCTTTCCTGCCCCTCCTTGTTCTTTGTCTTCTTGTTGCGTCTCGCCATCTTTGACTTGTGGGTGGTTTTCCGGGCGGGGCCTACCTTGATGGACGTGTTCTCAAACGGAGTGGCAGAGATGGACACTTTGGCACCGCTCTGATGCACAACAGACATCATTTAAGGGATTATTTCACGTCTTATTTTCCTGATATATTTTCTTTGTACGTTTTATCAGACACATTCATCTGCAGAAACTATGGGAGCAACCTCAAAACATTTGGGATCTAATATTTCTCACCCCTAGTTTATACTGAATTTTAAAGTCAGCTCAAATAAACCTTAATATAATGTTCATACCTTCAGTATGAGCTCCACCACCTCTGTGTGAACCAGACCGTGCACTGGCTCTCCATTAACTTGTGTGATCAGATCCCCCTCTCTCAACCCCGCCTCGTGAGCCGGGCCGCCGTCCTCTACATGCTGAAAGAGAACGAGGAGAGGGGATGAAGAGGAGAAGGATGATGATTTTTATTTAAAACCTGTGGGTTAGGCCTGCTTTGTTGTTGTTTACTGCCACCTTCTGTCAACAGCAAGAACCCCAGCTATTAGGACAACACTAACACTACGCCACGGATATTCTCAATGAAGCATACCTCAACGTTGATGCTCTTCTTCTGCATCTACATTACGCAAGCCTCACCTTCTACACACATTTCATTTCACGTAAAGTAAACGATGACTCACCCAGACCATGTGGTGCACCGTGTAGATGTCTGAGTCTCCCATGTACACTCTGATGGCCCTCAGGGTGAAGCCGTACTTCTTTCCCGCTCGGTGGATCACGATGGCGGGCTTGATGTTGGTCACAGCAGGGGACAGATCCCGGCTTGGGGAGGAGTCCCGTGATGAAGGATTGGACGACAGTGAGTGCGGCGACATCGGGCTGGCCAATGGGGAGGCTACATGGTGGTCTAGGAACAGAACGATAGACATTTGTGTTTGTGAGGTTGTCATTCACATGCAGACTTTATTATAACCATAGATTTTTCTAATATCATGCAACATTTACTTAGATATGCAGTTTTAATTTATTTCCCTCAAGTGATCTGCTTCATTCTGAAAGAATGCGAAGGAATCATCCCACTTTGCAAATAATATTTAATAGTAATATTGAAAATAAAATATATTTTTGATAGTTTGGTCCACTTGAAGTAGCATTCCAAGACTTCAAATGGCTAGAAGCTCATTTATCAGATTTTTTGGGCCTCACTTAAAAGCATCGTGACCCAAACCTGACACACACTGACCTGCAGGGATCATCAGTGACAGTGTGGTGGCAGACGCCGACTTGATGACTTTGTTGAGTGGTCTGGAGCTTGGCGTTGAAGCGTGCTTGTCTGCGTCACCAGACAACAGTCTGTGGCGAGCCCTACGGATCGCCAGGTCACTGATCGCTCTCGGAGTTGATGGAGAGTCGCTGTCTGCTGATGCCTTAACAGCTCCAGTAGCCACACCGTTACCATTTCCTCTGCCTCCGCGGTCAGAAACGTCACCTGAACTTCCCGCTGCAGAAAGAGAAGAAGATTTTTTAATTTATGCATGTCAAAGAAAACGGAAGAAGAGACATATTTTCAGTCAAATCATGCAGAGAATGACTGCAGAATATGTTTGTACTGACGTGTAAGTGCAGCCTTGCTCAACTGGCTGCCTGTGGAGCCCAGTGTGGTGGGTGACTCATCCAGTTTCAACTCTCTCTCAACTGGGAGCTCTGGGATTGCGAGGGGCAGCTCTTCACTCCGAGGTCCCCTCACCACAGAGGACCCAAACAGACTGGGGCTCTTACGACATCCAGCTGCACCCGAGAGACCAAAGCACAAGTCAGGATAATGTGTTCCTACCTTTGAAGAGTTCTTTATCTTTAAAATTCTTGGAGTCTGATGTTTTGTAAACATAAATACAGCATTTTCTGAGCTTCTCTGTTTCACCTTGTCCTCCTTCTTCCTCTGAGGAGATGGCGAAGCGTGGCATCTCAATGATGGCTGAGCAGCAGCGTCTCCTGACTGTCAGCGGGGGACTGGAGTCACTCTCTGTGTGGGACGACTCAGAGACAGACAGACGCTTCCTCAGGCTGGGGAGGAAAAGTTGAAGAGGGGGTGAAAAACATTATAAAGCATTAGAACACAGCAGACAAACTCAAAAGTGAGAAAATAATTGTATCTGATGGGTAAATAAAAGTTAATCTGTAAAACATGGAGGGGGATTGAACCACAGCCTCTCTCTCTACCTCTAGAACAGCAAAAGTTTTTATTGACGTAGAAAAATTTCAAAGTATTAATAAAACAAAACATGATGTAAGAAGAGATACAAGTCAGAGGCTGTGTAGAGCAATGGAAGTTTAAAACTCACATCTCCGGAGACCCGACCAGCCAGGATCGATCTCTGGACTTGAGTCCGCTCAGGCTGTCGACTCGGTCTCCTCCCTCCTCGCTGAGGCTGCGTTTGGTGGGAGGAGGAGTTCTCTTCTCCTCGTGCAGAGACAGACGCTCCATGCTGCTGTACACCTGGGGGCAAAAAAACAACAGGCATTATTTATAGCTCCTGAGTAAGTTGTGACAAATTTGGCGCCCCCTGTGGACAAAGTGGGATGATTTTGCTTACAGCTAATCTCATCCTGAATCGAGAACTAACTCCAATTAGTTTGAGCCTTTGACATCATTTGCCCTTATGCTAAATGGTTCCCTTATTGATGCCTTCCACGTAGTTCTGCATGCATTGCACAACAATGACATCATGCAGTGTAAGAGGATATCAGCACAGAGTCGGAGAAGTCGGAGACAGAAGCGGTCAAAAGAGTGGCTTACTCTCACACACCAGAAACATGCTGAAACATTTGTTGTTGCAACACCATGAAATATCTACAGTGTCATGTGTTTGATGCTCTATACCGACAGTGTTTCAGTCCAAAGGGTGACATTGTTAAATGGCGACTTTCAGCCCATCTCTTGCAATCGCAATATTTCAACTTGTAATAAAAAACTAAATTAGGATGCATTATGGAGGATTCTTTACGCTGTTGTGACAATGACCGACCA
This sequence comes from Notolabrus celidotus, assembly GCF_009762535.1. Taxonomy (NCBI): domain Eukaryota; kingdom Metazoa; phylum Chordata; class Actinopteri; order Labriformes; family Labridae; genus Notolabrus; species Notolabrus celidotus. Next base: position 23,620,299 of record NC_048273.1, on the reverse strand, counting down.
CTGACACATTCAGTCATGATGTCACATACATTTTGCAACTTTGCTTTTAAACCTAAAAGTTATCACTATGAGATCAGCTGTGCATGTATGAATGCGTACCTTGCTGAAGCGAGGTGAGCAGGAGGAGAACTGTCGGATCTCCACGTGTTCTTCATCATTAGTGTCGTCCTCATCTTCTGAGTCTATGTGATGGTACCGATCAGAGCGAGCTGAGAGAAACACACAGAGCAGGAAGGTTGTGTTATTATTAAAGTGTTGCTTCATGACATTCAGAGAGAGAGAGAGGGAGAGAGATAGAGAGAGAGAGAGAGAGGGAGAGAGAGAGAGAGAGATAGAGAGAGAGAGGCTCAGGTAAAGAAGTCTTACTGTCGAAGTAGCTGGTGTCGTCCTCAGACTCCAGCTGGGGGATGAACTCGGCCTTCTGCCTCAGCAGGCTGTTCCAGTCCAGCTCTGTGAAGAACGGGTGCTGCTTCACCTCAAAGGCACTACCTGTGGAGATAAAGAAGAGATGAGGAGGACGGAGAGGGGGGGGATGAAAAGTAAAGGAACAGAGAGAGAGGAAACAGATGAGAAAAGACACCTGGAATCGAAGCATTAGATTTGACCAGATTTGGGACAAACACAGGATCTGCACCTTTATTTGAAACTCTGAGAATAAAAACAAGTTTCTATCAAAGAGGACAGCATCCGAGCAAACATATGCAGACAAAAAAAGGCTGTGCAAACTCCAACCCACGACGCATTTGTTATACACCCTGTGTGTGTGTGTGTGTGAGTGTGTGAGTGTGTGAGTGTGTGTGTGTGTGTGTGTGTGTGTGTGTGTGTGTGCGTGCGTGCGTGCGTGTGTGTGTGTGTGTGTGTGTGTGTGTGTGTGTGTGTGTGTGTGTGTGTGTGTGTGTGTGTGTTACCTGTGCCGAGTCTCTCCAGAGGATTCTGTCTCAGCAGTTTAGAGATTAGATCCTGAGCCTCCTGAGGCAGAGCTTCTTCCTCCTCCGGCCAGATTATTTCATCTAAAACACAAACACAGAAAGAAAAGATCAAACTCAACTTTTGTTTCAAACTTTTCTTAGCCCGATTCCGGAGGACAAAACACTCATGTTTCCCTCTTTCTTCAAAACTTTCTCTTCAAAATCTGTGATACACAGAAAGATATGTGTTTCATTTCTTTCTTGTTTTACTGGGTTATTGCTGAGTGGGAAATTGACGCTGTGTTTTCAGACCTTAAACAGTTAACCTGGTGATCAAATGAATAATCAAATAATAGAGGAAAAGTTAAAAACTGAAACCCAGTGAAAACCCTATTGTATCTTTCAAAAGCTTTTATTTTCTCCACTATCACAGCCTCTTCTCATCAGGTTTTTCTGTCTGTGAATACTCTTTTAACAGTTTCTTTTAAATGCTCCTGAATGATTTGTTCAGTCTCTTGTCAAACTTTATTACCACACAGAGTTTCAGTTTGAAAGCTGACAACCATCCTACAGGCAGATATAAAGAAGACTACATTCAAAGCACAAGGAGGCTTTCACTTCTTCATGACCTCACAGCATCAATATGAAGAGATGAACTCAGACAGTCATAAAGGAGACATGCAGGGATCAATACAGGTTTATGATCATTGACTTGGCCTTTCATCAAAGAGAATTCAAAGGACAAAGGAGCACAGAGGGGGAATCACAATTGATTTTATTCCCTGTAAGTCAAGGCTGAGTCTCGGATCTGCACAGAAACATCTCTATCTGCTCGTTTCTGACAGTTTTATCAAGTGTGTGGTTCTCTCTCAGACAGGTAACCCTCAGGCCCACACATCAAACATTCAGATAAAATACAGACAACACCATCACAAGGGAACAGGATCCAGATAACATCAATTTTTAAACACTAAATCAATGTTATATATGTATAGATTTGCCTCTGTCAGGGCCTTTTTTTCTTTTCAAGGTGCGTTCCACACAAAGTGAAAGTTAGAGTTCAGAAAACTTCAGTGATTTATTCTGAAAATACCTGTCTATCACAAGTGGTTGTAATGAAAATGTATTGAGGACCTGATTCTTCAAATGGTTCTGGATCAGAATGATTTGCATCTTTTGCTTGCACTACATACTACCAGTGGTGGACAGCAACAAAGTCAATTTACTTGAGTACTGTACTTTAGTACATTTTTTGAGTATCTGTGCTTTACTTAGTATTATTTTTGGGGGGAACTTATTACTTTTACTACACTACATTTGAAAGACAAATATACTTTTGACTCCACTATATTTCTATCAATGCTCTAGTTACTCACTACTTTGCTTTGATGTCAGCTGATAAATTGTCTTTTCTTCTTTGAAATCAGATCCCAAAGACTGTAAACTGTTGGTGTACTTGTGTTTGGTTCGTCTAAATGGTGTAGCCATACCATCGTTGCGCGTAGAGCAAATGCAGATCAAACGTTATTCAGATCAGTTCGTTCATTTAGTCGTGGTAATGATGGCTATGGCCGAGAAGAGTGATGATTCTCTACCTGAGCACCATGGTCATATTTTAAGCCCATGTTTGAGGTTTTAGAAATAAATAATGATTCGAATTGTTGAAAATCTCCGATCTGTTCACCACACAAACTTCATCACAGCCGTCAAAACATCGCCATCTAACCTGAGAAAGCATGTGGAGGTCTGTAGCTAACACACTTGTTTTATTCCAGATAAACATTTTAAACTTGTCTGTGCTTGTAATAACTTAGTTTATATTTCATGGTGTACTTTTTAGATATGAAATCATCAGTAGAATGTACACCCATGCATTCTTGACTGCACTCATGCTTTATGAAAATTCATTTTGAGATATTTAAAAAGTACTTTGAATACTTTAATATTTTTAAAAGCAAGCACTCCAATACTTTGTACTCCAATACTATTACTAAAGTAATAATTTGATGACACAACTTTCACTTGTATTGGAGTAATGTTTGACCAGGAGGATCTATACTTTGACTGATGTAATGAAGACATGTATTTTGTCCACCCCTGCATACTACATACTTAGTTCACGGGGCACTAATATCCACACAAACTGAAAGTTGCTAATCGCAGCTTTAAAAAAAAGGTAAGTAACCATTTAATTATACAATTATAATATTTTGACCAATTTGAAAGTTTTATTCAATTAAGTTTGTGTATTCCAGCCTTACTCCAGCTCTTCCTGGGTTTAGGATAATCCTGATTTTTTGGATCACAGTATTAAAACTTGTTATGTTCTTAAGAGTTAGCTGACCACCTACGAGTCCCAAATTAAAGAGATGATGACAAGCTGGTTGAAGATTTATTTTCCATCCAAAGCCATGGTTTGTGTGCAGAAACACGCAGCAGGGGGAGAGGATGTGGATCTGAGAGATCTACAGGTATGGGTGGGGCACTGATATAGTGGCCTCAAGCACATCTGTCTGTGATAATAAGTCCAGCAGGACATTTGGCTGCAGTGGCAGCTCTGGCCACCAGGGGCTGCCATTTAGGCATTTGAACTACTGGGTTTCAGTGGATGCATAAACTGTCTCAAATGTATTTGTTCTTTTAAATACAGTAGTAATGATTGTAAAAGACAGAATGGTTGCATTTAACTTCATTTAATCTTACAAACAACAGGTTTGGATCTGTGTTCAGACTTGTTAGGCTTCTGACCCTGTGTATAACTCAAATAAGAAAGATATGTTGCTAAAAGCAGGACTTTAAATATCAGAAAAGCAGATTTGCTGTCACTGCTACTCACCACTGATGACCTGACCGAACAGTTCTTCAGGTGTGTCTCCAAAGAATGGAGCACAGCCCACCAGGAACTCATACAGGATGACTCCCATCGCCCACCAGTCCACCGGCTTCCCGTAGCCCTGACGCAAAATCACCTCAGGGGCAATGTACTCAGGAGTGCCACACACCTGAAGAGACACAACCCCCCATATAAAATCAACTTAACACTGCTCAAAGAATTAAAAAGGACCCAACTATTCCCTACAGTGTTCACACAAGCTTGCAATGTTATCAAATAACTATTTTTTTCTGCAAAAGATTGAGTCTTCAAGAGTCCAAGCTCATTTTAAAAACCACAGAGGTGAAATGAAGTTACAAAGATGACTTTTTTTCGACAGGTTATTTTGAAGGTTTCACATTTATGCAAAACAACCAAAATATTTGGACATGTGGTAACCATTTTCACAGTTTCAGGGTTAAAAAAAACCTGATATAAAATCATTGAGCTGTTACCTGTTTATCAAGGAACTCTCTGGTGTCTTTCTCGATGTGTCCTTCGTACAGATTTGTGGTCAAACTCATCAAACCGATCTTTGAGAGGCCAAAGTCTGTCAGCTTGATGTGTCCCATGGAGGTGATGAGAAGACTACAGAGGAAAACATGATATGTTTGATCTTAAATGCTGCTTTGTATTTTAAAAGCGCTTCAATTTTAAGAATGCATGTGTGCATCTTACTTGTCAGGTTTGAGGTCTCGGTGCACGATGCCGTAATTGTGCAGATACTCTAACGCAAGGACGGTCTCTGCAAAGTACATACGAGCCATATCTACAGGCAGAGCTCCGATGTTCTTCAACAGCGTGGCGCAATCTCCTCCTACAAAGGCACAGACTCAAAATTAAACACACAACCTATAGAAATAAACTATAAATACAGCACTTCGTTTATTATCTTACCCTCCACGTACTCCATCACCATGCAGAGGTGCCTCCTGGTTTCAAAGGAGCAGAACATGGACACCACAAATGGGTTCTCTGCGAAAGTCAGAATGTCTCGTTCTACGAAGGCCTGCTGGATCTGGTTCCTCAGGATCAGGTTCTGCTTGTTGATCTTCTTCATGGCGAAACGCTGGCGGGTTTCTTTGTGACGCACCAGGAACACAGCTCTGCAGAGGAGCATTATCCATCAATCAAAGTTTCTTTCTTTCATGTTACTTTAACTGTTCGTCTGTAGCTTTCTAATGTTGCAAAGATATATGAAGCAGAAAATATGTAAATCAAGCGCTTCCTTACCCGTAGGCTCCATTACTGATGAGTTTGATGTTCTCAAAGTCTTCCTCTCTGGGTGTTTTGGTTTTAGTTGGAGGTGGAGCTGATGGGACCTTGGTTCCTCGACTCTGAAATGAGGATGATCAAAACATAAAAGACCTCCTCCGACTCTTGAGCTGCTGTGAAGCGGGTTGGCTCAACAGAGTCTCTTATCTTAACAGCATGGTAACCTAATGTTAATGTACTCACATCCACTGAGTCATCAGTCTCAGGAGTTTCTGGGTTCCCGCTGTCATAGCTGCTCAGCTGGGCCATTTCTACGGAGAGACACAAGAATCAGTCATCAGAAGAAGCTAAAGAGGAGATGTTAAGAAAATATGTTGATATAATCGAAAAAAAAAAACAATGATAAAAAAAATAATATTCTAATTGGGAGGTGGTGTTACCCTCCAGAGGGTCCCTGGTGAGGCCCAGCTGGCTGATGATGTATCGGGGGATGTCGGACTTGATACCCTGGCCCTCCTTGGCATGGCCCTCTGCTGCTTCTAACAAATGGTAGAACTCCTCGGGGTCGAACTCCTACAGAGAGGGACACAGGAAGGAGACAATGGACATGGAAAATATTAGTCTTGAGCTTAAAACTGACTCACATAGTTTAATATCCTGTATATCCAGTCTGTTTTTTTTGTTAAGACCAGAGTTTACTGTCCAATCAAAAAGCTCTTTCATTGACAGGAAGTCAGCAACTAACGCTACTTTTACTTATGCAGAAAAATCTGTGCAATTGTAAGGAAAGTAGCATGTTTTTTAATGACAGGTCCACTTTCTAAATTACTACATAGGTTTTTATTTTTACTGTACATGCATATCGGTTATTGGTCTCATGAACTTCTAATAATCGATATCAGCCATGAAAAAACGATATTGGTCGACCCCTTATAAAAAATGATCACTGCAGGAGTTCAGGGGCTCATTTTATCACAGTAAAACTCAGTGTTATTATCATTACCAAAAAGCATCAGAGAGACTTCATATTACATCTAGGTAATACAAAAGATAACAATGTATTTGCAAACATAAAACAAAATGCAGTTTTCTAACCCCTTTGGCATTTGTAAGAAAATCAATGTAACTAATGATAAATAATGACGCCTAAATTCAACTAATTTTCTTTTCCAAAAAACAATACCTCTGATTTGTATTAGCAATATTGCCTTCATAAATCTTAAAATAAAACATAAAAAATTGGTGGATAAAGTTTTGCCGTTCATATACTTTACTGGATCAATTTTTCTGCCAAACTTCTATTAGTTATCCGAAGAGGGAAAACATAGCTCCAGTGTCCTCTTACAAAGACATGCTACACACGCACAAACACACACACATATACATTATGCAGCACATACAGTATCCATGTAAACACACACACACACAAACACACACACACACGATCCCTGCCCCCTTCTCTATCAGTGTGCTACCATTTATAAAAACCCCATCCTGTACGCTGTCACAGATTCAGCTGCATGTGATTAGTCAAAACTGACGATGTGAGCACCGGGGCAGCCTCCACCTCCTCCTCCACCATCCCTCCAATTATCCCTCTATCTCATACACTCATCTTCTGTTCCTCCTCTCTCTGCCTCAGTCTCTTTTGTCTTCCCTCTGGCTCACACCTGGTTGAATTCACCTGTTTGACTCTGCATGTGCTCTATCTCCAGTCAAACAGATGGAGGATGGAGAAGGATAAAACACCCTGCTCTCACAGCTGAGAGGTGTTAATGTGCGTGTGTGTAAATGAGGCTGATTTAAATTCCCTGAGGAAGTCCATAAATGAAAAGCTGTGCTTGAATCATTTTACATCAGGGAGCAGGAAGCTCTAAACTGTTTATTAACCATGCGTGGAGAGAAGCTGCACAATATGAAGAAGCTGTAACAGCTCATAATGCTTGTATTTTTCACAGCAATCTTTCATATACAATCTAATTTACACTGCAGTGTAAATGTAGTGTGAGTACATTATATTAAAGTACTCTGCGGAACTGTTTAGTCAAACACAGCTGACTGAAAGAAGTAAAGTAGAGTTTAGAGGAGGCAGTTGTTATGCCTGTGTGGATATTATGCAAATGAAATTTTTAATATCCAAGTAAATAAATATTAAAGGGACAATTCTGTTTTTTTTTTTAAAGAGCCATTACAAGTCGAGGCCTGCATTATATGTTGACCTTACCAAATACGCTCGGTTAACTGTGGAAGAGCAAGAATGACTCTACAGACATTTCTGTGTCATCTGCATAATGTGTAGCATTCATTGCTTAGAAAATTAGCTCAAAATGAGATGCAAAAATATAAACATTCACAACATATCAGTGTGCTGGGCAAAGGTCAAGTTGACTTGTGCATCATGGACTTGCACAGCTGATCAGTGCGCTGCAGGCGGATGATCACGAATGTGTTGTGTCTGCAAATAGTGCAAAAAGGAGGGGGTGTCTGATGGCAAAGTAAAGCACTGAAAAATTACACCAACAATAGTGTTTGTGGTGGACCTCCTTGAAATAAGCCGACTTGTGTGGTTAAATTGACCATGTCTGGAGTGGTTGATAGCTTAGCTTCTGTGCTAGGTTTTCAACAAAGGGGCCAAACTGACCAGAATCCCCTGAGTGTCATGGGTTTGTGATTGACAAGTACCTCATATGACACCATTTAAAAAAACAAGGAGTGGTGGTTTGGCCTGTGATATTGTGCGCCCCATGTACTGAGGCTATAGTCCTGCAAGCAGCTTCCATTCCAACCTGCAGCCCTTTAAAGCAAGTGATTCTCAACTCCCTTGTCCCAGTTTCCACTCTATATGCTTTCCTATCCTCTCAATAAAGACAGAGAAGAAATAAAAAACTAACTAATAAAGAAAGAAAGAACGAAAGCACAAACTACTCCTTAAGAGTAGTTAGAGTAGTACTCTTCCAAGTGACATCACTCCAAGCTGGAGGCGAGGTAACTAAGTACTGCTTGACGATGGTTGGTCAGGCTTTCATTCGGGACACTGTGTGATTCTTATACAGATAATGTTTCTCTCACCAAACACTCCAGCAGACGGGCTGGCCGTGCGATGATGATCATCAGCTTCCTGACGAGTTGTGTGACGAAGGTGACCTCCACGCTCTCCGACCGCTCGTGAGCCTACAGGAACAAAGAGAACAAAGCAACAGGAAGAAGGTTAGCTCAACAGAGAGTGTTATTGTTACGTAAATATCAGTCTCAAAATAAGGCAAACAAACTATTCCACCATGGCATAGGTAGATCATCAACTCCTCTGTTCTGCAGGTAAAACTACTGTTTTTATGAATGGAGTTCTGTGCTGGGGTGAAGGAGGCCGTTTCAAACATGTGAATTATTCTTTACTGCATCTGCATGCTCTGTGAGAGATGCCTACTCCCTCATAACAATATATATTCATTATCTTTAATGACATTTTTAATAATTGATCTTCTGGAAACGGTCTGTGTCCTTGGAGCTGAGCACAGAGCGTCTTTCGACGTTTGTCCTTCACAAACAAAGCAGAAGGAGCAGAACGAAGAGTCCTCTCGTCCTTCAGTGACACCTGAGAGGTAATCTAAATCAGAGCCACCTCCGCCTCGCTCCCTGATATCCACCGTGAAATGTCTGTCAGTGTGGAGACAGAGCAATTTACCCACAATCCACTGTAACTGACTGGAAACGCATCGGGAGCGAACGCTGATCCCTGGAAAGAAATGGGCTGGAAGTGAAGTGTGTGTTTGTTTGTGAGTGCGTGTGTGAAGAGGGAGCTGTAACAATTACTAAACCACCCACTGTAAAACATGCTACATTCTCAAGGGTGTAAATGTGTGTGTAGTCTCCTGTGTGTGTGTGTGTTTATGAATGTATGTATGTATAATGTATGTACTGTATAACGGGCTAACACAGACATGCTGATGCTTCATGAACAAAGCGCCAGCAGCTTGTAACTGTTAGCCTGACAGAGCTGTAATGACAGACGCAGGCGGCCCGGGGCTCCATGACCCCCCAACTACCCCCACCCTGAATTATTTATAAATGTAATGAAACCTGCAGGGGAGGGGTGTCTGTGTATGTACAGTATGTGCACACTAAATATGTATTAAGGAAAATGTGGGTTTGAGGTGACCGTGCAGGCCAGTGATCGGTGAGTAATGGACAGCAGAGCGAAGAAATCCCACTGTGCAGAAGCTAATTAACCAGTCAGGCTACGTGTGTGTGTGTGTGTGTGTGTGTGTGTGTGTGTGTGTGTGTGTGTGTGTGTGTGTGTGTGTGTGTGTGTGTGTGACAGACTGTATATTCACTCTGCATGTCTAATGTAAAAGATATTCCCCAGAGGGTAAACAGGATACAAAATATGCAATAGCAGCCTGTATGCATGTACATACTGCTCAATGCAATCTGCAAATTTGATTTAGCCACAATTATATTAAAGTGCATACATGCTGTTATGGAGTTTTTTTTTTTATCACATTGGTCTCTTGAAAATCCTATTTTCGTAGCTTGGGAGCCTCACTCATTTTTCTTTGATCGTAAAGCTCCTTTAAGGAGACTGAACATAATACTGGTGCTTATTTATGACTTACCAAAGCAAACAAGACAGTAACCAACCATCAGTATAAAGATTGATTATTTCTTTATAGTTGTTTTTGATGCCTGAAAATGCTGAAGGGGGTATGTGTCAGAAGAAGTCACGAACTTCAGACTCAGAGCAATACTTTTTTCTCAACATTTGACTATTCAGAAAAAAAAAAAAAAAAAAAAAATTTTTCGTACAAAGCACAACTTATATGTGTAAAGGACAAAATACACAAAGGGATAAGAGGAGCTGCTTTGTCAACAGGGGTGACAAGCCACACAAGTTCCTCACAGGAGCTTTAAATTAGTTTTCAAACGCATCACTGATGTATTTTTCTGTATTCTAAAAAAACAAGTGTAGATGTAACACAGCATAAATAGATTTTGACTTACAACACTATCATTTTTATTGAATGCTATTTGAAATATCTTTATTACCCGGCTGTGTTGCATACTTGATTTTGATTGGCTAAAGCTGCAGCCCCCAGCAGTAACACAATGGAGACAAAGAGTTAAGGAGGTCTTTAATATTATTGAATATATAACTGCAAAGCTAACATAAAAAACAGATATCTGTGCCCAAAAGTGGCCCTTGGTAAATTCAAACTTATTCAAGTGATGTTAAAAAACAAAACAAATTGTATTTTATTGTTCTGTAAATGTCATGGCCTCTTATTGATGCCCCTTGTAAATATACGTGTTTATTTATTTAAAAAATATATTTAATCACTCTTTGTGTTGTCTCTTACCCTCCATGTTACCCCATGGCCACCCCTATTATCATTTTGAGGACATTTTAAGGACACTTGCATTTGCTCTCATGGGAACTGTACATGGACATTGTAAGTCTGCCTCATTCATTACCCCTCAGCCGGCTGACAGCTGTGGTAAAAATGTTAGAATGGAACGGAATGGGACAAAAAGGAACACATCAAAGCAAAATAGAATATAAAGCTTATGCTTGATTGAAGCCAAAGAACAACAGAATATAATTCTGACAACCTAATCATTTCAAATCCATCGCCAGAAAGTAGTCTTTCACATTTCTCCTCTGCCTGTTGACACTGTGGTAAAAATGTTAGAATAGAATGGAAAGGAATGGAACAAAATAGATCAAAGCAGAATAGATTAGAATGCTTCGATGCTAAAGACCAGGGGTTCCCAAACTTTTCTGCCCGCGACCCCCAAAATATAGGTACCGAAGACTCATGACCCCCACTGTCCTGCAAAGTGATTTAATGTTGCTTCATATAGCTGGCCTACAGAAAATTTGCCTACCTATATGAGCATGTGCCTGTGTTTCCTGCTCTTTTATGAATTAACCTGCTGCTACTGATGCTTATGATAGTTAATTGTTCACTAACCCTAAACTTAGGAGTCATCTGGCAAAAAGAAAGGCAGAAAACTCATTACGTTTTCTTTTTTCAAGGAATATTAATAAATTGTACTATTTTAAGATAACTTAAAGAAAAAAAACATCTCACGATCCCCAATTTGTGTCTCACGACCCTCCAGGGGGTCCCGACCCACACTTTGGGAACCCCTGCTAAAGACAACCTGATGACACCAAAATATCAAATCAATCTGTGTCAAGGACTCTGTCACATTCCAATTCTGCCTGTTGACACTGTGGTAAAAATGTTAGTGTCGTCTCAGGCTGGTCTTGAGAGTGGGGAAATAATGACAGTTATCCCCAACCATCTCTGATAGGGAAAAGTGGATCAATATCCTGTCCTGCAATCCTGGCAAAAGCGGCAGAGCAGTTGAGAGCATCTCTAAGATGCTGATCTCTACAAAGTCACTTAAACCATAAGAGATAGTGATAACAGCAACAATGTTCAATATTGAGACATTTGCCTAATTTATGTTTAAAGGTGTGTCACCATCAAAGCTCTGAGAAGAGGAGCTGAATGAGGACAGAAATGCTAACATCTATACTCCTTCAGAAGTCCCATTCAACTTGTCTCACTTTGTTTTCAGTTAAGAAACAAAGAAACAAAGAAGCAGGACCAGGTTTGAACTGAACCGTGTCCAGCTAAGAGCTTGTTCTGTTTTAGAAGCAGGCGGCCCTTTTACTCATGAATCAATGAGAAAGGGATGATGTCACCTGTTTGGGCCTAAGAGAGCGAGAAAGGAGTCATCACCTCTCCCAGCAGGTGATGTTTCTACCTGTGCCCAGCAGAAAGCCAATTAAAGCAGATGTTTGCAGCTGGATCTGAAAGTTCAGAGTGAACGATCACTGCTCAGTGACGGATCACCGGAGCTGAGTTAGCACTCTGCTTTCCCCTCTGCCCTCGAGTGACCTGCAGGAGTCTAACAGGGTCTCCCAGGGGTTCCAGCAAGGGATGACCTGGATGCAGGTTGCCATGGTGACAGCCAGGCAGGTCACTAAGGGCCCCAGTGACAGGGATGGATGAGGGAGAGTTAGAGAAGACGAGCAGCAGTGAAGAAGGAGAGATGAAGGAGAGGGGTAGAGGTGGAGGAGAGATGAAAGACGAAAGCGGGAGAGACAGAGGAGGACAGAAGGAGGAGAGGTGAGTCGGCCTCCTGCGAGCTCTGTAATGGGGTCATGACACAAGGAGAGGAAATACGGAAAGATGAATAAAGAAGTAGATGGGCCAGCAGGACAAAGGCAAAGGAGGGAGACGGTAAGAGTGGACCCATGAAGGCACTAAAACCCACACCTGATAAAGCAGGCGGACGGATGAGGAACTTTAAAACCTGTTGAACAATAAACAATGTATTTAAGAAAAGGAACATGAACGTAATGTATGTTTTCCAAACTTTATCTGAAGCTTATTTAAAGATGGAGTTAAAGGGTCAATTCACCCAAACAGCTCCTTAAAAATCAAGGTTTAAGTTTCACATGCTAATTTTTTAAGTTGTTAACTGCTCCAAAATGAATGACGTGTGATTAGATTCAACTGGAGAGAAACCAATGCTCAGGGGAGAAAAATGGCAAAAATTAAGCTAACGAAATTGTGCCATTAATGTTCAAGAATAAAGCCTTTCCATAAAACTGTCCCATGCAGAGATACTGTAAACAACATATGCAGAAGACATCACTACATTACTGCAAGAAATTAGCAAAATTACACAATAGAGATATGTTTTTAAGAGGTTGAAGTAATACTCTACACTTTTTTTTTTAAGGCTGAAAAGTTTCAACTGACATAAAAGTTTTAAACCTTTATTTCAGGAAGCCTAAATTGTTTTTGTTTTGTAGGAAGTTAAAATATTGTGTTTTAATATTCAATAATATCTATGTTATTTTCAAAAAGAATGACAAGTTATGTTTTCGTCAACTGGTAACCGTCATAGATTACCCAAAGATGGTTTGAAGGCATGGCAGGCATGGGAACAGCTGTCCTCCTCTTCAAGGACTAAAGTAGATACATATTTCAATAAATGTGTTGGGATGTTTTAATCACTGGAAGCTGACCTCTTAACTGAACATCATCAGCATATAAAACCACGTTCAGAGCACAGTCCAAACACTTAAAGAGTTCTCAGACACAACAGGCAGCACATCCAACAGTTCTCAAAACCGTTTGACGCCGTGACAGGAAACACTGGCGTCCTTTCCAGACAATTATCAACTGATCCAACAGACTCTATTAAAATAAATCCCACCATCAAACTGTATGTAAAAATGAGCTGATGACTCATTCAGAAATCTAAATTATTAAAGAGCAATCACTTAGCTGATTACAAGGAGGTTTAATAATTCATGTATTTGTCACCGACCTTCTGGATCATGCTCAATTATTTTTTGAAACGTGTCATTGTATGATATTTTGTCTGTTGTATTGTTATATCTGTTGTATTGATTGGCTTGTCTCTTGTGCTTTGTTGTTGAATTTTTTGTATTTTAATGGCCCACTTAGGGACAGGCATTGCAAATTAGCTTTGGCTATAAATGCTGACCTGGGTGGCATTACATTTCTAGCAAAATCCTTGTCAATGTGTAAATAAACATTTCATAAAATGAGTAAATAAAGAATAAGTTTGGAAGCAACCCCTAAAGCCATACAAAGCATGAACTCAGAGGTGTGAGAAAATGTTGACAAATAGTTGCATACTAATGTTGTGATTTTAATATCGCCAAGTGTTTGCTGTTCTTGAACTGAACAAAGTAGTGAATAAATGTTGGCTGTTCGACCATCATAGATATAAATCCTAGTGTTTGTAAAAATACTGTGTAAATACTTCTCTTGCATGAAGGAGCTGCATCAAAAACAAAACTTTTAACCTTAAAGTACACTTTAAATTCATGTTGTATGCAGATGATGTTGTGTCCTTCAAACTGAGACAGTTTAACTAAAATCTGACTTACAAAATTTGCAAATATCTCAATGCACTGATTTACAACACCTGTATCACGATATGTATCCTAAAATATTGCCAATACACAGCACTACCTGGGCTTACAGCAACTTAAAGTTAAAGCTCAATCAATCAAACTGAAATCAACTCAACTGTAAAGTCCTCGTCTGCCTCCTCCTCCCAAGGAGTGTACACCTTCCACTCGCTCCTCCATATCACCTCCTCCAGCACCTCCTCTTCCTCCACCTCGAGCCTCCTCTGCCACGAGACGCGAGACATATTTCCACCCAAAAAAACAACAACCAGGAATTTCCATAAACAAGCTAGGCGGGGAGGCTACTTCCACACCTCCATCCACCTGCTCATGCCCTCATCCTCTCCTCTCCTCTGTAGGTCTGCCTCCAACTGCTGCCACACTTGGCTGCTCGCCAAATCAACCTGCCTAACGCCGACTAATTGGTGATGTCATCATAACGATCAGCCTGCATTGCAGCTTCGGCGCCTGCAGTTTCTCCAGATGTGCACAAGTCCAGTTCTTGCACCCTCCAAAAGCATTCGAACACGCTTCATACATCCTCCTCCCCTCTGTGAGACCGCCGGCCAATCAGAAGCAAAGGAATCCCCTTGAATCCCCGCCCCATCCCCAAAACCCTGCAACTGCACCTCCGTCACCCCTCCTGCTCGTCTGGGAGAGTCATCTGTCAGCCCCTGGTGACTACTGGAGTGTGAAATTAAAATCGAGGAGGCCGTGTGTGTACGTGCCGCCTGCATAAATGTGTGTGCGACTATGATTGAGAGATAGTTTGTGTGTGTCCCAGCAGAACAGAAGGTCAATAAGAGGCCGGTGGGAGCCATAATGTCAGCCCCCAGGCGCTGGAAAACTGAGCTAATAGAGATGTCACCACTGACACACATGTAACTACACTTCCATGTTCACAGTCACAGAAGCAGCTAAATTAATACACAAAATCATCCTAAGCTGTCCGATCATACTACCCTTAAAAAATCTGCGAAAAGAGACAAAAATTGGTCCACATGAAGGGATTTATTCGTTTGTAGCCAGGGTCAGTCTTCGTTCCTTTTGTATGACATCACGTTATGCTGACGATTTCAAACATGATGAGTGACCGAAGGTGTGCGTCACGCCGTGAGTTGTTCCATGTTTAACTGAGTGTGACCACAAAGGCACCACAGTCATGATGTCTTCATCCACGTCCAGTTTGACAGTTTTAAAGGAGACTTTTTGATTTACTATCAGAGCGAGAATAAAAACGTGTTATTTTAGGGGTTTTTCGGAGTTGGATGCCTCATCTCTAGCGATGGGTGGTTAGTTGTGGTGAGTTTGAAAGCAGTTTGTTTCTTGTTTTTCTTCATTTACTCACAATTGTTGATTATTTGTTTGTCAATTTCCATATTACTAAATATTTAGCTGACACACAGTGGTTAATTTTAATCAATTCATTGAAAGTTTATGAATTGAACTCTGTCTCTATTTTCTCTTTGATTAGTTTAAATTTGCATAATCCTCTCCAGGAACCTGCCAGACAATTACCACCTGCACAGTTAGTTGCTAGGAAATAATTAGGACACTGTGATTAAGCTACGGCTGAATTTGTTCACTGGATCACATTATTTACTCGTTACAGAGCGTCCTAATACTCTGTGTGAAATGTGGGCTTTAGAAACAAACATCAAATCAACACATAACACACTTTTCAAACCTAGACTGATGTGCTAAAAATCAATGTAGCTCAAGCTGCTGACTCACATGTCTTCAAATCTTTGCAGCTCAATACAGAGTAATGTAGAGTGTTTCAAATACATGCAGCAATGATGGAGTGATTCTTACAAATCTAAATAGTTATTATACCAGGTGTGTCTTACACTAGTGAGGACAGCTGCAATATCAGTGCAAGAGCCATGGTCATCCTCATGGAGGAACAACAGGTAGTAGATAACAGTGTTTTGGTAATTCACTGCAGAGTTATCTGAATCAGGAATCAATAAATCATCTTCAATTTGCCTTTTCAAACTTTTAGACGTTCAACAGTCTTAATTTCCTGTCATTGCTTATAAATGTGACTCTTAAAACTTTAATATTCTTATCGGTAGTTTAATAAACTGTAAACCTCATCTAGAGCACTTTTAAAGATAATTTTATCATTATGAGTCTGGATTAATAAACTTACCATATAATGATGCTCCTAGGAATACACAAAATATATTCATTATAGAAATATTCTGTCCACAATGTAGTGCATTTTCTTCAAACATTAAGTCTTTAGGGATATATATTAGTCAGTTATCCTTTTCCCTCATGTTTTATCCCAAAACATTTGTATGTTTGGTACTTGGTACAATTCTGTGATATAGTGATGGCTGAAGGTTTGTATTTTTTAGTGTACTGCCATTCATTTTCATAAAAAGCAGTATTTTTCTTCACAGTTTGAATAAATAAAATACCCAAGAAAGACAGTTGCTTGAAAGTGAGTGAACATCTTTGAGATAGGGCAGTGCTTTTAAGATCTTTGAGAGATAGTTTACTCTCTAAGAGGACTCTTCAGACAGAAACTGAAGTTTCTTCTTGCAGGGCAGAGAACAAACTGTAATCTGATGTTGGACTTACATCTTGCAGCAGCTTCTCCAGGCTCTCCTGGAGCTCGTAGAAGTATCGAGAGGTGATGAGGCCGTCTCTGCTTTTCTCCAGGCAGTCCCTGGACAGCTCGATCAGCTGATGGTGGATGAAGCTCAGGACCCCATCGGCCAGCGGGCAGACTTTATCGGGGGCCGAGGAGGAGAGCAGCTCAGCCAGACGCTCCTCCATCTGAGCCGTCGCCTGAGGGGAGGGGAGGAGGGGGGAGGCAATTAGAGGAGGGGGGAGAGAGGGATGAGTCAGAGTAGAGGTGTATAACTCACTCGTGGAGAGGCAGACATGATCGAAAAAAGCGTGTGCACATGATAATGTCATACATATGAGTTAATCCCTTCATACCGGAGAACATTCAACCTGCAGGTCTGCATGTGTGAGCCTGGAGCTCTGAGATAACATTTCCATTTACCAGGAAACAGGAACAAATAAGAGTCCCGATAGTCTTATTACCTCTTATTATTAATAAATTCATAAAAATGTGTGACGAACAATCATTTAAGTCGACAAAATAAAGTCTGATAACTTCTCAACATTGATGTAACATGCTGTAGGACTATTTCTGCTGTTACTGTTGCATTTTTAAAGAAATCACATTTTTGTTTCAAAATGGGCTGCTACGGCACGTCTCAGGCTTCAGCATTAGAGTTAGAAAAGTGTTTGTATTTGAGTCGTCGGATTTACAGGATGTACACCCTGCAAATAATCCTGTAAATGGTTGACTATTTAGGCTTTAAGGAGAGACCTCCCTCGAATATCACGAGTTAACGTTTGCCAAATATCTGCTGAGAATTAGAACTAGCAGTCTACACACCAAAAGTTGTGAATTGGGATGTAGATTAGGACAAATATTAAGTCTGCAGACCTGATGTTGTTTATGTTTTTAACTGTCTGTGCAACATTCTCTGTTGTGCATATATATATATATATATATATATATATATATATAGTTAGGTGTACAAGAGTGTGTCTGCAAGATACAAACCTTAGGGAACCGCTCTTTGTACACATGGTTCATCATCACGATCTCATGGTCGAAGGAGATGGGCGAGCGTCCGGGACTGTAACAGACACAGAAACATGAGAAATAGTGAGCGGGATGATGCTGCAAAATGGGTTCAATGTTAAGTTTAATGTTGTGACCGTTTGTTGTAGAAAGATTAAGAACCCTAATGACAGTCTGTAAGAGGAGTTTAGGAGATCTGATTCACAGGTGGAAAAGATGATTCATGCTTGATGTTGCTTTCTGTTATTTTTCCTTAAATCTCTGGATAGTCTCAAAAAAAAAACCCACAAGGCTTTGCTGCTGCGTTGAAGGTGTTTCCAGAATCTCCAAATATTCTTCCTTACTTTTTTTGTGTTAATCCAAACAAAAGGCAGCATCCAAAAGAGACCCATCTCCTGGCTCAGCGTATGTTGTTAAATAGCAGTTTTTCAAGGATAGTCAGGGATTAATCTTTCAGAAAAATATATTGTTTAATCTATTTAAACCTTTATTTATACATCTTCAAAAGATCCAAGGCACTCAGAGGGTCTTTAAATTAAAAGGCTTCCATTTTTCAGGGCTACAGGGTCATGATTAAAACATGCCGTCAAAGCCTTCATCTCGGCAGCTACAAAGTGGTTGTCCAGCTGTTTCCTATGAAGGTCAACAAGCAGTCACATGATCAGTCAGTTAACTTCTAAATGAAACACGCTGAAGCAGAAAGCCTCATATCAAAATCAAGAGATAAAAGCAACACAAAGAAGCATATTATGATACATTTTGTAGAATACTGAAGTAGGATTAGTACTAAGACTTAGAGATCCAAAACGCATAGACATATTTTAATCTGTCTTTAATAAACACAAACATAATGACACTGAGTGACAGCCGTACATTTCAAATAAAGGACCTGTTGTGGACTAACATCAATACATCAATCAATGTGACACAAGTGTAATGACCTAATGAATGAAGCACATACTGGTTTTGTTGGCTTCACTTTTGTACACTGGAAGGAGGAGGAAACATGTCATCTATCTTTATACGCTGATCTTCAAACAACTAGCTCAACGCAGGTTGATAAGAATAATATATATATATATGTATATGTATATATGTATATATACATATGAACCTACTTTTAGAGGTCTTCAGAAATCATAAGTATTCCAATATATGTATATGTATCAGATCCTAAGTTTTCACTATTCTGTAAGCACACGTTGGACACAAATAGGTATCAGTCTGTAAAGGTCCAAAAGCTCAGATCTGTGGGACTTTCTTTACTTTGAGGTTTCTCTTCCTGTCCCTGAGTCGCTCCTCAGCAGACCAGTGTGGATGTGACAGACAGGATTGGTCAGGTCAGCGGAGCGCGAAGGGAATAAGAGCAGCACGGTGGTCATACTCGCTAACGGGACCTTGGGGTCTTCATCATGTGTGTGTCTGCAGCTGTGTAAACTGAGGACCATGACAACCTCTGGACCTGCATGGCTGCACACAGAGGGGCACAAAGGTAACGCCTCCTGGGACCGATGGCATGTGTCTGTGTGTCTGTGTGTGTTTTTTGTGTGTGTGTCTTTGTCTGTCTGTAATACAGTGAAGGCTGTCCTCGATTCTATGAGTGTCCGTCAGCTCTCAGGGGGGTTTCATGACCTGACAGACTGACAGCGACGTCTCTCTCTGTCCAGAATATCAACCCATCCGTCTCTCACTCCATCTTCTCCTCCTGGGAGTCAACTCTTTTCTTATTCCATCACACAACACCCTCCACCTCCACCCTCACTCTACAATGAGACAAAATAGCGACAGCAGCAATATCCTTGACCTTTCTGCGGCTCACTTTCAGGAGGAGAGGGTGACAAGAGTGTGTTTTTGTGTATGCACGATGGAAGTGAATTGCTTCAAGCAATTTCAGGCTTTGTTAGCCTACTCTATTATTTATCACCTCTATTTATTACTGTAAACAGTTCCTTCTAAATATTGCAATTGCAAGACGTGAAAATGTTCTTCTATGCAAACATACTGTATGAGGTGTCAGACCAAAACATCTCCCATATGGTAAAAGAAGAGAGCTTGAAGGCTGGAGTTCATCATTTTTCAATTCAATGTAATCAAAGTCAATCAATGTCAGGTATGATCAAACCACATTACCCAAAAATTATAGATTATGAAACATTAATATCACCTAAAGTATTTAACACTCTCCTAACGTCTGACTGTTTCAACTGAGAGGACGGTAGATGACGCAAAAGTTCAATTCTGGCACTCCAGGTGTCTTTGTTGGTATGAGTCATCGCCCTACACACACACACATACACACACACACACACACGTACAATCACGTGACCTGAGCGATGAGGTAATGCTTTAAGTCATCCATTGGTAGCTCAAACTCCAATTAGCTGCTGTCTGAACGTGACACACAAGCTCAACGTCACGGAGGCTGTTTATCATTGTGGTGACAGGGACCCACAGCAGACATAAACACACACACACACACACACACACACACACACACACACACACACACACACACACACACACACACACACACACACACACACACACACACACACACACACACACACACACACACACACACACACACACACACACAGAAACAATGCATAGCTCCGCTGCCATTTTTCTTTTGTTTCAATCTGCTTTGTTGTGGGATTTTCATCTTGTGACCTAATATTAAAAATACTCCTCTGTAAACATCATGAAACGTTCACTATACCACAGCTGCTGCACTGCTTCCTCAGGTTTAATATAAATCATACAGCAGTTTACTTGTGATACTTTAATGTTCCATTTTATTATCGTCTAGTATCCACATTTGGTTCATGAGAACATACTATAGTTGATGTGCTATGCGTATATTATGTGTACAGTGTTATATCTGTATTTACTCATATATGCTGCTCAATTTGGAGCAAATGTTTCTTAGCTTGCATAGTGAATACAGTTTTTTTTTTAAACTATAATCTTTATTTATGATGTCATTGTTTTACAACCCAATTTCCCAAAGGGAACACTGTTAAGTCTCATTAACAAAGATCTATAATGGACACGGATGGGGCCAGCTTTCTCAATGTCCGTATTTCTTCATGTTTTCTGCAAGCATGGATAAGCCAACAGCTCAAACATAGACTGTTTAAAACACAAAGTCATATGTGCACCATGTTTCTTGTTGTCATAAACTTCTTTTCTCTTCATCTTCTTTTTTTTTTTGGAGTAACTTTGACTCTGAGCAGTGCCCTCTAATGGATGTTTTGCTTTAAGTTCAATCCAGTGTATGGAAGTATGAGGGCTCTGGACGATTACATTGTTTATAACCAAGCGGCAACCTCCGGTCTCAAAATATGAAGCCCATGTGGAAGTGTTATAAACTGCAATTCATCAAGCATCAGCTTGAGGCTGGCTGCAGAAACACCGGAAACCACATACACACCAATTAAAAAAAGATGATCTTTGCAGCATTAATAAACATGTTTACAGCCTGGTACAGAAAACTGGTTGGCTCTACGTAGCTCATTTCTGTATCGGACCACACTGTATGGGGGTGAATTTTTTACTAACGCAACGGTTCAGAAGATATTAAGATTACAATTTTTGCCCAAATAAGGACATGACTGACTTGATTGACAGGCGGGAACACAAAACTGTTGACTAGGAGGCTCAAACCCCGCCTCTTTTCCTCACACTAAGCTTGGTTGAGTTCAGCATAACCAATATGGCTCCTGCCGACAATTGACCTCCAAACAGCGCTCAGGAACAGATGGGTGACATCACCGATACTACATCCATTATTTATACAGTCTATGTTTATAACCTACAGATCTATTTAAGGGAGCATAAACAAGTCCTTAAATGTGACACGACACAGAATGTGATGATTTGAACACTGAAACCCCATATTTATTTATATAATGCACCAGTGAAACGTCTGCCTCCATATAATAAATAAATTCAAGTTCACTGGAGCAGTGAAAATATAAGATATACAAATTATAAGATTCATAAATCAATTCCACATTGTACATGTGTCTATTTCCTGAGATTTTTGATATGTTTTATGCATCAAATCTTCAAGGTTCTTATTTATTTCTATCAGATTTAAATGGTGCAGGTATGATTTATATGGCTGTAAGTTCACATATTTGTACTTTTGTACTTGCACTTTCTCCACAAGCCAATCTCCAAAGTCTCCTGAATCCATTCATATACCATCAAAAATAATCAGAGTATGTACATGTACGTGTTCACTTAAGGAACACATAAAGTCATGAAAGCTGTTTCCTTTTAGCTCTTACTTCAGTGAATGTTGATGAAACCCGTCAGTGTCTGCCAAAACGTTTTACCTTGACAGCCTTCAGCAGCCCATTCATTCTTTGAAAGCTTTTAATATGAAAATAGACAGGAAACATTGACTTTTCACAAACAGATGAGCCAACAATGACCCTTAAAAACACATCAACCGTGAGCCCACACATTGACATGTCAATCACTCTGAACTCCACCACACTCAACTTTCAAAGTCTCCTTTCATGTTCGAGTTTCTTGAGAAGGAAAAATCATTTGTGCCTCTGCTGCCGGGCTCAGTAATTAAAGGTTAGCCTTGACAGAGACAGATCCAGGGCCAGAGGCTGTTATGTACATTCTTTAATTTTCACAGAATATCTTCTTCTTCTTCTTCTTCTCTCTGTTATTCTTCCTGTGAGCTCGTGGCTCAGAGCAGCCACAGCCTTTATTAAAATAAAGCTCTCTGTTCAGAGCGAGCAGCAGCGGAGGTCGAAAGTGAAATCCTCGGGATGAATAACAGAAGAAAGCCAGACAAAGGCTAATTACAACACGGCTATATTTCTACTGTAATGGGAAATAAAAATCGCCTCTCAGCGATCCATGCAAAAAATGTCTTCGTCATTAGTTTGATAAACGACCTCGGAGAAGTTGTGAGAGAATTCTTTTAATGCAAGTTAAAAAGTTAGGCTTGTATGAAAGAGAAAAAATATTTATGAGGGAGAATAAAAGATAAAGAGTGTTTTTACCTCAGGGTGTTAAAAAATTGGATAATTAAAACATTGTTGGACGAGCCTTTTTTCTTTTTGGAGCTAAGTGGTGAAGTCACACATGACAAAAGGCACTCAAAATGCAAAGGAGCTTATTGGCTGGGAGGGTAATTGAAGTAAATCAGACCAGACAGCGAATCAGATGGTGATGCCAAGGAGGGAGGGAGGGATGAGGAGGTGAGGAGGAAAAAGAGAGAGAAAGGCAGTGTGCATGTGTGTGTGTATGTGTGTGTGTGTGTGTGTGTGTGTGTGAGAGAGAGAGAGAAAGAGAGAGAAAAATAACATTGATGCTTCATAACTGAGGCAGGCGACTCGGGAAATGAGAGGCCTAATTGACCGTGACAGAGAGCCAGCCAGTACCGGGATGAGGTGTGTGTACAGTAAATCTGTGCGTGTGTGCTATGAATGCTAAAAACCTTCAACATGCTACAACCAGATTTTTGGTACCACTGATGCCATCTTTAGGAAAATACTATGGTGACATTTTTGTTTTATGGAGTCTAAAACAGTAGAGGAAGAACCAGTCAAGTCATTTTCTTGTCCATTACACCCGCTTGTGTAGTGCAAGTTCATTTACTTCTATGTAGTCTCAGTTTCACTGTAAATAGTAAGTTCCAAAAAGGCTTACTTCAGCGGTATGAACCTGAAAAAGAAACTGGTTTTCTTGTGATTTTCTTATAATTGACAGAACTTAAGTGGGCTGAAATAACAACATCATGATGCAGATTAGTCAAAGTCAAGCTTTGTCAGGTCTGTCTCTGAAAGGGGGTTAGGGCAGTTGATGTCTGAATTTTAGGTCTGACCTTCATCACAGAATCTTCATTTTTTTTCTGAGATTTCTTGATTTTGGCTTTAATCTCAGAACTTTAAAACACCTGCTGTTGCTCTCCATTCAGACTGTTTTTCCTGCAGACACAACAGCCTGCTGATACCTGACTGGTCAATACTACTCGTACTACAGACAGAAACCAGACCCCTTCTCAGACTAAAATCCAGACCTTGAGATACAGATTTAACATTTTGATATCTGTTGTTACAGGTTAGTTGTTTCTGAAAGTAAAACGCCTTGGCAGGTCTGTCCTGAAGAGGAGATAAAAACCTTTCAATGTTTGTTTCTTGAATGGAGCTGGGAGCGATCATTTCAGATGCATTCCAGGAAGTCAGGAAATCTAAATGCTGATTGTCTTTAGTGACACAGTATTAAGCAGATTTATGTCTCAAAAGGTAAAAGTTAAACTAAGTTTGCTTCCACTAACACATGGGAAAAGGGACAGTTATGAATGTAACACACGTGTAAAGACACATATGACAGAATGAGGAATGTGACCTTCCTCACAGAAAGTTAATGAGGTGCAGCAGCCTGTAACAGTGTCACAGGTGTGATTAATGGGTGTGGTTTGCTCATTCAAAACATGAGGAAGAGTGGACGGAAGGAAAGATCTCTCAGAGATAAGAGCTTGGACAGAGGCAGCAATAAAAAGAGGGAAGAATTGTGTAAAAAAAAAAAAGAGAAGAACAGAAGATCTGCTCCATGTTAAAAAAAAAGGGTAACTGTCATCAATCACGGTACAGTCGTAAAATCTGCATATAATTGTGCTCTGCTGCTCATTTTCATTGTTCACACTCTCCTCCTGGGTCCAATCTTCATATCTCCTCCGAGTCACTCATTTCATTTCTCTGTCTATCTCATCACATTAATTTTTAACTGGCTCTACAGATTTGAGCAAATTTTCCTAACACTGGCATCATATTTAGGGTATTCATATTGCAGTAGTGACCAATCAGGTGTCAGCAGGCTTTTGTGTCTGCAGGACAAACAGTCTGTATGGAGAGCAAAAGCAGGAGGAACATTATCCAGTGTAATAACATCCCAGTTCCCGTCGTTGTTAATCTGGGGATGATTTATAGACATATCTGGAGGAGGTACTTGCATTTGGGTCGCTTCTCAACTTGCTAATTTGACTGTAAACCAAGCAGCGCACAGAAAAGTACATCTTGGCTTATAGTCCTTTGTTGCAAACCACTAGCAACCCGAGAGTAATCGAAAAGTTGGTCACCATCCCAGAGGCATATATCGTCATCAGATGGGTTCAGAGATTTGGGATTCAGAATTGCACCGGCTAATGAAACCGAGACCCTAATCCTGAGTCCTCCTCTCCACAGCTCTCTGTCGGTTATTTATCTGGACTTGCAGACGGTCCTCAGACTCCTCGCTAAGAGCTTTTTAATGACACTCACTGCTGGCAGACTAATTTGATGCCAGGCTCTCTGCTGAGGCTCATCCAGCCTGCCCATGAGGGGGCCACAGTGGGGCCATCGCACAAACACTTTTCATTGACACCTCTATGAATATTTAGCTGCTCACAGTCTACTTCGTCTCTGTAATTACTGCACTTTAGTTTTGTCAGGTGGAATATTTGAACAGATCTTGTTCTCAAAATTTCTTCGGCTGTCAGTTTGAAACATTTCTTTTATTCGCTTTTATTTTTGAGACAAAAAAAGAGAAGTCACACCAGGGCACGATAGGATTACCTGAGAGAGCACACACACACACACACACACACACACACACACACACACACCACACACCACACACACACACACACACACACACACACACACACACACCAAAAAGCCTGACATCAATCTATGCACACAGTGGGATCCTCATCAGATACACAGCTTGCAACTCCGTCTCTGCTTCTTTCATCTCAGAGGGTGACAGAATTCAATATCTTTTTGCAAAAATCACTGAGAAAGATAAGGAAAAAAGCTTCTGGACACGAGGTGGAAGTGAGAGACCAAATGTGGGAGAATACAAGGGGAAATAAAGAAAACCTTTAAGGAGAGATGATGCAGAAAGGGCTAACAATTATTAAATTGCAGGGTCAAAGCAGTTCTTAAAAGCTGCTGGTGACTGACAAAGACAGACAGATGGATCCAAAGGTGGACAGGTGAGAGTCACTGATCGGAGCAGTGAGGGCTTTCACCTGTCACGGACATGTCAGGGGGAGAGAGTCTGACCTTTCTGAGAGCTGACATGAAAACAAAACCCTTAAAGCATCACAATGTTCTTAGAATGGTGGAAAGTCCATGTCAGGTCTATTTGTATTCATATTCAGCCTCAAATAACTTAAAAGTTGGCAAAGTCTGGAGTTTTTATTCTTGATAGACCTGTCTTTTGTTTTTATAACTGATAGATAAAGAAAATGTCAAATAACTTAAATACTTAGAGATTATTTCCCCTCCATCAGCTCATCTAAAACAGGATTCTTAGTTGCAGCTTTGATCAGAGTGTCATTTTTGTGACTGAATTTTTTTAAAGTGGACAGCATCATATTATTTGAATCTTTTTGCATAGTGTTTAACAAAGGAGAGGCTTTTTGTTAACACATTTTACATAATGCAGTCCCATATAGCAGCATTTTTTTAGTGTGAAAGAGAAGGAGGAGAATATTAAAAACCTGGGTTGCAAAGTCAGGCTGGTCCACTGACGGACAAGAAAACAAACAGTAGACTTATATAATTCAATGCTGCACTAAAGGCCTCTGTAGATGTGCAAACACAGAGGTAAAGTGTTAGCAAATATCACCCATCCATCCTTTCTCCTCTGCATATCCAGGGTCTGTTTACGCAGCTCTCCTCAGAGCAATGTCTTCCAGCTCCTCCAGGCCGGATGAGATCTCTCCAGAAAGTTCTACTTCAATAAAAGAGTTCCTACAAGCCTGACATGTTTGGAAAATCACTAAAGGGGGGAGGCAAAGGAGGTTTCCTAATCAGATGGCTGAGCCATCCACCTAAGCAGAAAGTTGAGTGTTCCAACTAATCTTGAAAACCAAACTTCTACAATGCAAGTTTTCAAGCAGTTACAGGCCTTCAGAGGAAGAGCATCTTTTCACATAGTTTCGGCAGTGACTGTGTTTGGGTAAAGGTCCTACCTGAGGCTGCGGGAGCGCGGTCTCATGGCGGGGGAGCGACGTCCCTCCTCATCCGTGATGCTCTCGGAGCTGAAGTGTTTGGTGAGGAAGTGCAGCTCGTCCGGTGTGGGCTGGAAAGGCAGCTGGTGCAGCTTCTCCTGAGATGAACAGGAGGACTGTGAGAGGAGGAGCACAGAGGGAGCACAGATTACAACCAGGATGGAGCTACTGCGGGATGAGGCTGGAGCTGGGCCGAGACTGGGGCTAGTCCAGTATGAGTGAGGAAAGGGGGGGGTTGGGGTTGGTTACAAGAGGGGACAGGTAGGGTGGGCTACCTTCAGCAATACAGCCAGGTTAGGCTGAAGTAAGATGAGTCCAGGTGTACTTGTATCTCTTATATTTAAAGCTTCATTTGCAGAGTGACTGCTGAGAATCTGAAGTCCTGTTTCGATGGTGTGTGTTTCTCTGTTATGTGTGAATTGATGTTTGATTCTATCGTTTTCACTTATTGAAAATACTGTGAAAGCAAGTGAATGTCTGTAGCACTTCAACTTCAGCAACTGCCTGAGTAGACATTCATGTTTGTTTAGTTAATAGATTTCAATCTTTTCTTTGATGTCTTCATTCAAACAAGCATCCCCGGAGGTTCAAATAAAACTTCAGCTGAAAAATTTAATAAAGAGTCACTTTACAAAGTTTCTTTGTTAAATTTTCATGATTTACAGGCAGATTTTTCTGAGATCATAAGCTTACAACTCACAAAAGCCCACACCATGTTTCTCATTTTATAATGCACTCCTTTAGATCTCTTTTTCTCCCTGTTTCATCTGTTATTCATGTTTTTTTATAACAATAAAAATCAACCATTCTTGATATGAAGCTCTAATGTTGTTCCATGTCTCCCAGACTCCTTCATTTTCTCCTGCTGTGTCTCTCTCTCCCCCATCGTCTCAGTGTGTCTGTATTATCTCACACGTCCCTTGGGTCAAGTCTTAACGCTGATCTGAGTAGAAGCTTTGATTGGCTGAGCAGATCAAATGAGAATAATTAAAAACAAAGGCATCGCTAGAAAGGCTGCAAACTCTGCAAGAAAAGCTCCGCCTGGACCTTTATGACAGGTCCAACATTTGAAGGACTGAATTCAAAGTGCAGCAGGTACAAACTTCATAACCTAACTGTCTTTTCATAACTTTGTTATACCTCTAAAGAAAACCATCATATTTCTTTAAGTATTCAGTCCACTTTTATTCCGCATGGTCTGACGTCTCAGGTGCTTTATACAGCCAAATAAATAATCTACCATCACTGAGGGGAGTCCTCTTAATCAGACAAGTCATCTCTCTTTCCACTGTTTTAATAAACTGAGCTAGAAGACTCGATCTACAGCTGGAGAGCTAACTCTGCTCAGTGCCTTTACAGCCTGCTGAGACTCCTTCTGCAGGCAGCAGGTACAGAGTTACTGCACACTGGGGTATAAGAGAGGAAGATGAAGGAGCTGCTGAAGGTGATGTAGAGGGATTAGACCTGAGGGGCCTGTTGAAATGCCCCTAGGAGTGAAGGAGGTAAAAAGAGACCATGGAGCAGAAGAGAGGAGCCGTTTCATAGCTAAAGGGAGGTTTGGTTGACTTGTTGCTTTACAGAAGAGTCAGTGGAGGAAGAGGAGGAGGAGGCTTTTATTCCTGGGTTGTTTTGGGATTCATACATACAGTAACATGCAGATATATGATAAAGATATTTACCGAGACTGTGGAGCTGGGAGTGTTGGTGCCATATCCAGAGGAAGGTAACGAGGCCAGAGACCAGCGTCTGCCATCCGTCCTGAACAGGACAGAAAAAAACAGATGAAGATACCAAGAAAAAAAAACAAGATTTATAGAGTATATGATATTATTTAATGCCATGTTGGGAAGATGCAGAGTCACGACACTGAATAAAGACAGTGGTTCTGTTTTAGGAGGGAAAATGCAAACACAAGGAGGACATGGAGTCAAAGTGCAGGCAAAGCCACGAGGAGAATCCACAGTGTGCAGACTTTAAAGGGTAAATACTGATCATTATTCAAACCTAGGCTTTATCCTTACATACTTTGGGGCTTGAATGATTTATAGATATAAAGGTTTTGGTCTGGTTTTTCTCTGGTGCTTCAGCCTACAGCAATGAGAGAGACTATAAAAGCTGCTACATTACCAATCAAACTATTTCAGTACAACAACTACATATGTCTGACATCATTACAGAAAGGATCCCTACAAGATAGACTAGAAAGTAGTATAACGTCACTGTTTTCAAAGCCACCAAACTCCATGCACAAAAACAGTAATTTTTATAGCAATGATTGATTTGTTTATCTGTGTTTTTGTGTGACATATGCATTCAAAAGGTCTATTTTGGATTGAATTTTTAGCTAGCTAAACAATCAAACATCAACACTCTCACATTCAGCGTCAGAATTACTTGTCCTACTTGGCCTGAAATGTCAGTCATATGTTGTCCCTGATTAATGACTACCACCATAATGCTATAAAGCTCTACTACCCGGATGTAAACAAGCACAGATGACAGATGTCATCTGGTGATGCGACATAGTTTGTCAGTAAGCTGATCTAGTAAATGCAGATAAAGTTGTATGTAGGCTGTGTCTGCTTAAACTGACACAACCACTCAACCAGCAATGGCTACCCAGCACAGGCGAATAGACATTAACCTGCAAGGAGAACTGAAGGCTGGTGGTGCTAGCTCTGCTAGTGGAAGCCATACCCTGCAAACCAATTTACATAATTTACGTGCAGACTCTGTTTAGATTAGTCGATTTCAACAGTTTTCTGAGTGTTCTCTTACCTTAGCTGGAATTTAATTTTCCATTGAAATTAGTGGGACATTAGTCTTTTTGCGACATCCCGAGTTTCAGTTCAACAATAATTATGTCACACATACAGACAAAAACTAACAAATGGGAGTAAGATCGATCCCCAATTTTCTAATCTGCAAGTTTAAATTACAGTTTTTATTAATGGAGTTTGGTGAGGTTGGCGAGAAAGATTTGTTGACCCATCCTACTCTCTTCTGTCTAATATTTCTCAAAATGTTATGACCCGTCTGCCAACTTACAGAGACCAGATCTCAAAGAGGAGTGACCCTGCTGGGTGACTTAATGTCGTTCAGTGTGCGAGCGCTCAGCCATGCAGGACGGAGGGCAGGAGGTGGCAGCGAGGGAAGAGGAAGCAAAAGGTCTAAACAGTGAGGTCAAAACTGAGAGGTTACCTGTCAGCCCTGTGTCCGTGGCTGTGAGGGAGAGAGACAGGGGTTTTCTTTTTATAGCTGTTAGCAGCTGTCAGCCACACACACTTAAATGCACACACCAACACAAACACTTTTACGGCTCTTTCTGCAAAATTTGAAGTCGTAAAATAAACTGAGACAAACTGGATTCTTGTTTAAGACATCCAGGGATGAAAAGGGCTGATTACAGTCAAGATATTTATATGGAAAATATGTATATATACAATTTTATAAAAAAATGTATAATACTGCTTGAGCTTTGTGTGCTATTTCTGAAGTCAAAAATTCGACCCATGACAGACAAAAAAACTTGTGGGAAAATACAAAAAAGAGTGTCCCTTTAATCCTCAAAATATGGGTATAGACCTTTCAGTCTCATTTCACTATTATCAATGTATAACAGCCATTTTTTTAAGACTTTAATGAGGCTACAGAGTTTTGGAAATGTGTTGCATGATGAGGAAATTAAACATACATCATTTTTATTCTCAGAAAAACTTTGAAACCCTGTGAAATGCTGTATTTTAGGTTATTTTTATTCATTTTCAGTATTTTTTTTTTTTTTTCAAGGAAACGGAGACATGTCTGTCAAAAAAAACAACAAACACATTTTAATGCTCTGTAGCAGAAGAAGAAGAAAACATTTTTTGAGAACGAGCTATACATATAAAAAAAGGATTCTTAGACTTTAAGAAAAAAACGTCCAAACTCTTCTTTCCTGATAGAAAACTCAAATCTAAGAAGCTGTTGTTTCAACAGTGAAGCCCCCTCAGTTGTAGTTTCTCCCTCTACCACATGGTGTCACTGCTGCTCTGGCTTCTGCTGCTCAGCTGCCTCACTGAGGTCAACACTCGGACAGAGACGGATTTCCAATTTAAATCGACACTAATGCTCTTTTTGGCTGCTGCACGTCTCAGAGGCTGCGTTACAAAGAGTGATGGTGTTGTCACGGAAATATCCCAAGGGTTCAGCGTGACAGGGAAGGTGTGTCACCATGGAAACATCATCATCTTAACGAAGATGTGAGTGAAATTTTAACACATTTTTTTAAAACCCTTACTGGACATCAGGCATACAACTGTCACAGGTCCTGAAATGCTCACTCAGGCACGCACACGCACACGCACACGCACACACACACACACACACACACACACACACACACAAACACACTCCTCAGCTCTCCTTCCCTCGCAGTAATTACTGTCTGTGCACGGAGCCCAGACAGATAAGAGGTTTATTAATCCTGGTTTGAGTGACAGCTTCAGACTGATCATCTCCCTCCTCATCATCAGCAGCAGCCAGAGACTCTCCAGGCTCAAAGACCAACGAGCCGATTCTAAATGTCTCAAAGATATCAACTCTAAAAGCTCAAGCCTCTCTCACACAGTCTGACCTCTCATGTCTTCACTCTCTGTCTGATTAAAGAGCTTGACTTTGATTTTATTTCACATAAATTAACATTAATTTCAGCTTTTAACAGAGCAAGAACTGGCTGCTTGTGATAAAAAAAAAAAACTACCTGCAAAAAAAGGGCTTCATTTAGATCTTTTTAACTGTGAATGTGTGTAACAACTTAAGTCGAAACCTGCGATTATGTCACAGTTTTTAACTGTTGATCACTTGTGCAACTTCTCTTTTTTTCTCAAGAATGCCAGCATGATATCAAAACAACATTTTAGATGAGTAGAATCTTCAGCTACACCACAATTTCAGATCCTCAGCCCTGAACATGCAGCATACCTTTATTCTTCAGGCATGTTTTAGCACTAAGTGGCTTCTCCCTGCCCCTCCCTAAAGGATGCACTGATTTTGTGTTCCAGGTGTGACTCTCAAACACACCTGCATAGCCAAAGCATGGGCGTGTGTATTGCTGCGTGGCTCACCTGCGAGCAGGAACAAAGGAGAAGTGTGCAGCTGTGTTGGGGGAGAAGTTTCGGGGGCTGTCCAGAGGGCTGGTACCTGAGGGAGAGGAGGGAGAGGAGGAAGAAACAAAATAAAAAGGTTAGCATTATATTGCTCTGTTTCAACATCAAATCGTGGCTTTATATCAGAGGAACAAACTAAATAAATGAGCTGCCATAAATCACAAGTGTCAGAGAGAGAGAGAGTGACTCAACACTTTTGAACAGATTGAAACAAGTTCACAGTGAAGTAAGCAGAGATATGTCAGTCACTTGTTGTTTGATGATAAAGCTGACACTCAATTCCTTTAAAACTCTCCTGGTTGGATTGAAAGAAGAATAACTTTGTTGGAAAATTTCAAAACAACACAATAACTCTCTTCAGGCAGGGGTCAGGTGTCTGAAGGTTTGTAACGTCCCAGGAGGAACAGAAAGGAAAGAAAAACAAGAAGTGAAGGTTGTGAGGCAACAAAAGAGCCGGGCGAACTGCAGCTGAAAAAGGGCCAGTGGCTGCTGCGCAAATCTATGACAGATACTAGAAGGAGAAATAAAGACTGTGAGTAGACAGAACTATCCAAGCAAAATAATGAGTTAAAAGGCATTCCTGCACCTTGTGTTTCTAACTAAAACAATCCTAAGGTGTGTGTGTGTGTGTAAGATACTAAAGCTTAACTCAAACCTGACCTGGAAACAGGAGCCTTATAACACAGCAATCTGAATCAGTACTGTTTATCAAAATAATAAGTTTGTGTGTGTGTTCTGTATTGTATTTATGCACATATATGTGTATGAATGTTTATAAATGTATGTCTAAAGTTGTTGAAAATCAATAAAAACAATGTTGGGGAAAAAAAAATCCTTCTGCTGACCTACAAAGTTCTGAATGGTCAGGGACCTCTGTATCTTAAAGAGCTCACAGTGCCCTATTACCTCTCCAAAAATCTCTCCCAGCATGTAGGCCTGCTCGTCATACCTAAATTTTCCAAAAGTGGTATGGGAGGTAGGGCCTTCAGTTATCAGGCCCCTCTCCTTTGGAATATACAGTCAGGGTCTGGGAGGCAGACACCCTCTCTATTTTAAGAGTAGGCTTAAAACTGTCATCTTTGATAAAGCTCCTAGTCAGAGCTGGCTCAGGCTTGGACAAGCTCTTAGTTATGCTTCTATAAGCTTAGACTGCTAGGGGAACTGACACACTGGGATCTTGTCTGTCTGTCACTTACTTTAAGTCTTCCTGTCCCACTAAACTTAGATCCCATAGATCTTGCTGTGGACGTGTCAGACTCCAGCTGCTACAACTACTAATATCAATCTCACCACTATATGTCTGTCTAACATATATCTGGTTCTGCTTGAGGTTTCTGCCTCTATCATAAAAACTCTGTTCTGGTTTCATTTAACAGTGACTTTGAGCTAGAGATTAAACTTTTTAGAAGTTTGATCAAATATTCAACAGTTGAAATGAACTCTGGGAAATCCTGCTCCCAAACTGAGGGATTCTCATAGGATTGTTTTTATGTGAGGAACATGAATTTATAAGTATCAAGCTTCAAACAAATGCAGAAGACATTTCTCCCTGCATGTTCAGAAAGAGATGAAATAATGCTCCTCTATGAAACAGCAGAGAGCAGAGTGAAGTCTTCCTCCATTTTCCATCTCAAGAGCATGAATGGAAGATTTATGAAAGGTAGAAAGGAATCTGGAGCGATGACGACATTTTAAATCAAGAGAGAGGGATAAGAGAAAGAATGGGATAGAGGATAGAGAGAGCTGGACACAGAGTGAGAGTTTGATGGAGCGTCTCATTTCTTCAGAAGAAAGAGGAGAAAGGTGAAGAGGGCCGACTAATCTGTCTTCTCCATCCTCAGAGAAGAGTGGATGAAGATCAAAGAAGGAAAGAGTGTTTACATCCTCTGAAAACGTGCAGAGAGTTAATTTACAGAGAGCTGTCTTTGAGGAAAAACACGAGAGAGTGAAGAAACGGACGTCAGAAGAAGAAAGGGAGTAAGTCTCGAACATCAGAGAGGATGAAGGCTGAACACAAACACGCACGCACACACGCACACACACACTTAAATGGATGCATGGGAGAAGAAAAGCTGGCGGCCTCGGAAACAGGAGCAGAGATTAAGTAGTCGGACATTTCCACATCAATTATGCATTCTTCCTCGGCAGCACGTCTGAGCGGAAACTCAAATATTAAAATGAACATTTGCCTCCTGTCAGATGTGCATCTGTGGGAGTGTATGTGCAGCAGGACAGAGCGCACACACACACACACACACACACACACACACACACACACACACACACACACGCATACGCACACACATACACACACACACACGAATGAACACGTGTGTTATTAGTCAAACAGGAGCTTGTTAGTGTGAAACACGTCACATGTGATCTTGTGTGTTTGATCGATTTATGCTGAAGGAACGTGACGGAGAGACGGGTCTAGTCAGGGCAGTCCCTACACCGTCACACTCCATGGATCCAGTTGTGTGTGCATATGTGTGTGTTTAAATTTTAAGACAAAACGTAAGGCTTGGTAACACACAGAAGAATTCAGTTTCCTCTGTAAGGACAAATCCCACACTGCAGTGATGAGAAAACTAGCCTGTATGTGTAAAGGTGCTTTTCGACTGCAGGAACTGTCCCGGGGAACTAGGGACCTTTTGAGGAACCATTTGTGTTCGCCAGCAGGAACAGGGACCAAAGTAAGTTCTGAGGTAGTTAATCTCCCCCTAAAAAGACCCTGCTTGGGGGAAAAGTACTTCCTAAAGGTCCAGGAACTGAACGTTTCTGATTGGTAGAGTACCCGCAGTGTTTCTATTTCACAAGCTGTCCACAATAAAATCCCACACAGATGTGATTCACTTAGTTTAATAACCTCTTAACATACTTAATAACGTCTTCTTTGAGCCTGATAGCGTGAATGTGTTCCTGTTAGCTCCAAGTGGACAGTCTGAAGAGTGACCCTGTAAACTTGAGATCCTCAGTGTTTGTCCAGTTTACAACAGCTGTTGAAACAGAGGGAGTCCACAGGAAGGCATCCTAGTTTAGTTTTTATTAAAATGCAAAATATCCTTATCAGATAAGTATAAAATGATAATCTAAAGACGTTTCTGAGGGATGTATACGTCTGAAAGTCGCCAATTAACAAGATTGCTTTTTAAACCGAAACATCAGTCGCTCTCTGCCATGGTTTTTAAAATAGCTTGAAGTCTAGCGTCTCGGGCGTGTTGAAACAATCAATCAATCAATCTTTATCTGTATAGCACCAAATCACAACAACGTTATCTCAAGACACTTTTTCAAACATAGGAGGTCTAGACCACTCTACGTCAATATATATCTAATCTATCAGAATATATATCTAAAAAAAAAAGGAAATGTTATCAAAGACGACAAATTGGCCATAATCCTCCTGTCAGCCACCACCTCCACAGGGTCCAGCAGCTTTGCTACTAGTACTTGTCTCATTCCAAGTGTTGATTCAGCGATTCCATCTGCAATGCCATAACGTATGATCAAAAACAGCAGAAAAGGAATCTCCTCCGTGCTAACAGGCTAACTGTAGTGTTGCATGTCACGCCACCGGCCTGTCTGTCTCCTTCTATGACGTCATCTTTGTTTTATTGCCCTCTAACGGTCTGGCGTTGAGGTGCAATTACTTTTATCTTTTCTCCATACGTCACTGGTCTGATTTGCATGATCACCACAGGACTTCAGACCTCAGTGGAAACGCAGACAACAATGGGCCACCGGAACAATTTAGTTCCTTGAAGAGTAGTTCTGGTCGAAAAGCCCCTTAAGATAAGGGATGTGTGCATCGAGTCGGCAACAATGTTGTCACTCTCACTTGTTGGCAACAGAGTTAAAAATCGGTTTAAGGAATGACCAAAATATTTCCTATTGTAGGCTCAAAACCTTGGGCAGTAGCTCTGGTTAATGTCTGCTGCCATGATGCTCTAATGCTCTACTACCTGGATGTAAGCAAGCCCAGATCATAGATGTAATCTTGTAGTGCAGCATGGTTTTTCAGTATCTTGATCTAATAAATAGAGATAAAGATGCACCTCAAAATATCTGCACATTAGGAGGGGTATTTTGGTTTCACTTTAAACAACTGGATAAGGCATAGATGTGTCATCCATCTTCATTAAGCCAATGCCTACATCCAGTCACGAGTCACAGCTGTGGAACAGAGCCAGCATGCAAAAAGGAAACCTGCATCCAAAGCTGCAAAGGTCACTCATCCCACAGGGGTCCAGAGTCTTTTACAGGTTTACAGACTCTGAGGGGATTTAAAATCTATTTAAGTAATGTTTTATACATCTTATCAGGAGGAGGAACCTGTGTGGATTTGAAACTGAATAATGAGGCAGAGCTGAGTGTAAATCAGGGCTCAGAGCGCCTGGTAGGTGTCTCATCTCGACAGGTGAAAACTGAAGCTGCTCTGCTGTCACATTTTTAGACTTTTCTTCCTTCAAACTGCAGCGACTCTGACCTACTTTAACAAATATACCAGCAGTATGAGAAACATGCAAATGTAATATCTGCTTTGTGCCTCTTCAAGTTGGCTGTGTCTCAGGGGAGAGTGTGGTTGGGATAACAAAATGCAGCTATAATTGGGGAGGGGGCGGAAAGGAGGAGAAAAACTTGTATTCCCTCCCGAGTGTGTGACAAGAAAGTGAATAAGAGAAAAGCTCCGATCCTCGCTTTCTTTCATTACAATTACAAAGAGGAACCGTGGGTTTGTTTGACAGGATTCATCAGAAGTCAGAGCACACAGAGCTGTCAATCATCCGCTGCCCTTTTGCTAAATAACAGCTCGCTGTCAGCTGGGAGAGGACGGGAAAGTTCAAGGAGGGTGGACAAGAGGAAGAAGAGGAGATGGAGAGGTTGAGACGAAGGATGTGAAAAAAAGGAGATGTGGAAACGAAGGATTTATGCAGACTCTCAACATTTAATAAAAGTCACTTAAGGAAAGGACCGGCCCTCAGGATATAAAACGTTGAGGTATTCCCGTCTGATTAGCAGCAAACGGTTGCTTGATTGAAACCATGATGAAATTCCTGATTAGAGGCAGAGATTGAGAGAAAAGAAAAAGCAATCATCTCTGAATTAAAATGGTCTACAGGAACGAAGGGAAAGATTTAATACCCCCAGTGCTCCATATTAATCAGCTACATACCACTTACTGTGAGACTTCAGCCTGGGCTCAGACTAAACACTGGTTCCTAAAAGCCTCAAATCAACATGGAACTGTGCAGGAGTTTCTCAGGCTCTAAAAAAGTAACATTCATCTGCAACATCTCATCAGCAGTGTCTCTAAAATCAAGACGTTGAGGCAGACTCCTAGAGTGGCGGTGTTGTTGCCATGGAAACACAGCAGCCACAGCAGGAGAAGGAGAAGGAAAACAGATGAAGGGCTTAAAAGGATGGAGAGACAGAAGGACAGAGTGCTGCAACAAAATGTGACCCCAAACCATTCATAACAGTAGCAGACTGAACCAAGACATTTAAAATATTTTCTGTCACTCTGATGAACACTAAACCATAACAGTGTCATACCTGTGGGATCAATACTCTCTGTAAATATACATGTAAATATACAATGCAACAATTCTCCAAGCAGAATTCCATATTTCTAAATTTGTATTATTTAACTACTATTTTTATAATGTAAAAACTACCTCTGCTACTCACCACTGCACTTTATCATATTACTGCTACTCACCACTTACACATTATTTTAGCCTGTACATCTTAGTCATGCCTATTGTTCTTTTGTATTTATAGCTTATGTTATTGTTATTATTTTAATTTTATTTTTATTTGTAGGTCTTATTCTTATGCCTTGTACAAAGAGAGCACAGTTTACCAAAGTCAAATTCCTTGTGTGTTCAAGCATACCTGGCCAATACAGCTGATTCTGATTCTGATTCTTCTGATTCTAAGGGCTTTTGATGCCAACCTCTAGTGGACACTTGGGGAACTGCAGTTTGTAACACTTGTGGAATCTCTTCATATTTTAAAAACAGATGTCACTTGGTTTGAACAGAGAAACTGAACTTTATGTAGACAAAAGTGTGATGAGATGTGACAACGAAGCATTAGCAGAAAAATGAAAAACAAACAAAAATACTGAAGCTAATCTTTGCAGGTTGTGGTTTGATCTTTGTTTGGTTAAAGGTTATAGTTAAACAAAGACTCAGTCCGTCTGAAATAAATCTGAGCAATGTCACGTTGATGTCCTCGTATGCATTGATAAACAAACAAACAACAGGGCTGCAACCAAGCAACATTTTAACTGTAGATAAAGGTCTGTGTGTGTATCAGTGTGCCTGTCTGGCAGGTTGGCTAGTTCCTTTATTTCCTGAGCAGGAAATGAGATGCGTGTGTGTGTGTGTGTGTGTGTGTGTGTGTGTGTGTGTCAGCCAAGGACAAACACACACAACTCCTCAGGATGTCTCTGTCTGCAGAGTCAGATATGATAGTCGATATTTTAACATCTTCTCATCTTTGTCTCCCTCCGTTCAGTCGCTGTCACAGATCCATTTTTATTCTGTCCTTCCAATCCATATTTCGACTCTGTCGCTCGCCCTCTCCCCTTCAGTCACCATCAATCAATATCACTATTATTCATCTCTTTTCCATCTCTCTTTACATTTGACGAGTGTGTGGGTTGCTGGTCCCACATACTTGTCAAGCAGGTTTGACAAAAATCCTGTCAGCGCAAATTTCATGTGT
Source organism: Notolabrus celidotus (assembly GCF_009762535.1). Taxonomy (NCBI): domain Eukaryota; kingdom Metazoa; phylum Chordata; class Actinopteri; order Labriformes; family Labridae; genus Notolabrus; species Notolabrus celidotus. Next base: position 23,581,810 of record NC_048273.1, on the reverse strand, counting down.
CACACGGAACAGCAGCAGATTGAAGCGACCTAATATGAAGCACTGAAAAGAGTGCTTTCCAGACTAACACCACATCATCAGATCCCACACTTCATAACATCGGTGAGGTTGAGAGCAGGCATGATAAACTGCATCTACAACACATTCCTGCATATTTTTAGTCCTATGTTTGTAAAATCTTTCCATACCTGATAACATTTGTTGAAAAGGGAGACATTTTTTGCTGTGTTGCAAAATCAGGATTTACCCAGAAACCTTCTCCAAATATAACCCTTAACTGAAATGTGCAAAATCTTTGAATTCTTAGAAAATGTCTAAACTTACAAAAATGAGTGGCGCACATGTATTCCAGGTAGAGTGGTTTGTGTCTTTCAATCACTTTTTTTTCATTAGTAATATTGACATGTATCATTCATAATTTAAAATTTGGTGATAATTGTGTTCTCGATAATTCCTAATTTTGTGTAAATTCATAATTAGACAATCCCACATTTCATAATAATTTGTAACTTGATAATTAAACAAATGGCAAAAAATTGGTAATTTGATAATTTATAATATGACAATTCTAAATTTGATGATAATTTGTAATAATTATAATAATTAAATGATCATTTGTAATAATTATAATAATTAAATGATCATTTGTAATACGGTAAGACACAATCTAGCACTAATTTGAATTTAATCATCCAAAGTGTTGTAATAAGTCTTAGATAAATAATTCCAAATTCGGCGATAATTAATAACTTGATAATTCATAATTTGGCTACAATTGGTAATTCTATAATTCAATATTTGGCGATAATAAGTAATCGAACACCACTATACATGTCTTTCCAGCAACTGTTGCTGAAGTTTTCTTCTTCTCCTGTTATTTAATTCAGTTGGCAAACAGCTGTCAGACGCATTACAGCCACCATCTGGCGGGAGTACCGTATTACAATCTTCGACCGGTAAAAACGATCAAAAATTGTATTTTTGAGATGAGATAATATTCACATTAACTCTTCGATTTTTAATAAATAATTAGTGCTAAAAAATCATGACCCATGCCTAGTTTGCCAGGTCTTTGGACACATATCCTACTTAGAGGTTGAGGAACATGTATTTGATTGGTATTGAGTACAGCAGCAGAGTGGTGAGTGTTGCTGCTTTTTCCTCTTACAGCCTCACGCCAGAGATCCAGCACGATGCTGGATTACTTGAAGCCCTGCATGATTTATTATAACAAAGTGTTCAAGTAAGGATCTACCAAGTTCAGTCATTAAATACCCTACATCACTATGTGGCTTAAAGTTTACAGCTGAATGCACAATTTCAGCAAAGAGGTTATCCTCTTGTGTAGCATGAAGTCACACCTCTGTATTAGCTGCAGCCCACTTTCAAGAACAAGAGAGAAAGGTGCTAAAAGTGCGTCTGACATCAATTTTTAATGTGATGTAAAAGTAGGGCAATTTTAAGTCTGCAGGCAGCACTCTGCATTGATTGCTGAAATCAAATCAAATACCTGATCGTGCTGAGCTCAGTGTGCAGTCTGAGAGGTAATTAAGCTTTGTTGGAGGGTGATAGTGAAACACACAGGGGGGAATAAATCCCAGTGACTGTTAAATAGTATGCTCAACCTTAGTCCTGCTAAACATAAAAAAAATAAAAATAAAGCGTGCATGTGCATGTGTGTGTGTTACCTGTGTGTCCATGTAGAGGAGAGTGGGGTCGAGGCAGGGTGGGGGAGGTACTGGACGTCACAATCAGGCTCTTCCTGTTGCTCGTCCGACAGCTGAAGACAAAACAAACACAGTTGAAGTGAATTCATCTAAACACCTCATCCAGTCAACATGACACCTGTTCTGTCTGCACAACATCTTGATTCTGTGAATTTTAAGAAGCTTTGCAATGAACCAAACACAGATTCCTGATCACTGAGTGTGTGCGTTGTTAGCTACAATCCCACATTAGGAAAACACACTCAGCACATAAACTCTCGTGAATGTCATCTGTGCAGAATCCAAAAACGGCTGAGCACCAACCCCCCTGCAGCTCTGCATCAATAACAGCAGGTGTCCACTCTATCTGCACACACACATCTGATGATCACACACACATGAGACAGTGTTTGTGTCATGCAGACGCTCTGCTGCTGAACTCACAGATGTTACAGTGTCAGTGAGGCGAGAGCTGCTGCACACTCTGTCTGTCCTTCACACCAGAGGACACACAGAGACATGAGAGAGACAGAGTCACAGCTGCAAACGTGCAACACAGCCAACAGTCACAGGAAGGTTTTCAGTTCACCTTGAAGTAATCAACAGAGAACATCAGGTTCTTTCAAGCTTTTCTTTACAAACAGGATGCATTGTGCTGAAACCCCTTTGCACGCAGTCAGTGTCCATGAGATCAGTTTGAATACTACGTATGGAAACCCCTAAAGTTCCCTTTAAGGCAGGTTGTCTCTCCAGCAGCTTCATATTTACAGAGATGCTGCACCCAGTTAGGGGCTGAGTTATTACAGGACTGGAGTCAGTGCTGCAGCATCAAAAGCCCAAAGTTTGTTGGTGTTAGTTGGTTCCATATCAACTTTGTATTTGCATGTACTAATCATCTTTAAGTTTGCTGCAGTTTGAGATTGATCTTTTATTTTCCTCAAGCTTTTAAGGCAACCCTAAATTTCAGTGCTAACATTTTTTATAGCTTGATCACGAGAAATTTTAAATAATATTAGCTAAAATGAAAGTTTTATTGGGTTGGAAAGGCACGACCACGAAAATGGCACAAAAGTTGCAAATCAGGAGTATCTGTGATGCAGAGCTTGCATTGTTTCCACTGCCTCAGGTCAAATTTTGTCTTTGCCATGTATTTTAAACTTTGCAGTGAATTTGTAATCTTGTGAAAATTGCTCTGCATTCAAGGTCAAGTTTATGCTGGGCAAATTTCAGAGCCCACGGTATGTTTAAAAATCAAAACTTAAAGTTAAAAGTGAACTTTTGCTAATTACTCTGATGAATTAAAACCAATATTAAGATTAATTACTAAGGAACAGGAGTTCACTGTCCCAACAGAGACCATAGTCCAATAAAGAGCAACAATTCAGCTAGTTAAATTTTGGCTGATAAAACTGAAGTCATGCTCCAATAAATAAACACTGAATATACTCAAACTGTCTGTCTTGTCATTATTTGAAATGACTGATCTTTCATTTGCATGTCTTTTTTTTGCACTGATCCTCTGTTCTCTGCAGCTGTTGTTTTGCACATCTGTGGTTAGTTATTGTGCATGACTTGGAGCTGAGATTACTGATTTAGAATATCTGCTCAGTGCAGCTTTGACTGCTGGACTGCACGTCCTCCTTCATGTCTGCATCCTCTCATCTGTTTGAAATCTCTATTAAGTGAAGAAACGGACACATGCATGTGATTCTGACTGTGTCTTGTGGTGCCGGTTCTCACTGACAGCATGTGTGTGTGTCGTGTTAATTGGCCCATCACATCTGCTGGCTGTAATTATGTAGATGTGTAGCGGCAGTGTAGACAGGCTGAACCTGCCGGGATGATCTGCAGGAAGCATGAAGAGATTAGCGCTGAAACACTTCATCCATGAGATGTGTCTGTCTCAGGTTTGTCTCGTTAGAGGTCTTCATTTCTAAAGTTTGTGGGCTCGTATTTCTATAGTTGTGAGGACCAGTAAGGCTTCAAGTTGAAGGATAACTTTGTCATTCAGGCTGCCTCTCACTCAGGGAGTACTGAGCCAATCCTGGTATCAGATATCAGTCTACAGATCCAGAAAGCTAGAGGTATTTGATGCTTGTAACTCCAACTATTCCAACAGCATCTTGCTGTATGTGCAAAGCTCATGTTTCGAGCAGTGAAGGTAACGTAACAAATTACAACAAAAAATTTAATGAAGCATAACAAGAATCATAATTTTGAAGAATACAGCAAGTTCAACCAACTAAGTACAGAAGACGAAATAAGGCAGTGACTGTGGTCAGCTGTATGGCAAAGATGCAAGAAACTTTCCAGTGATAAACGCAGAGAAGGTTTGTGGGTTTATTGTTCTGAATGAGAAACTCCTGCAAGTAGTTGAAGACGAAGAATTATTCCAATTGAAGGTACAGTTAACATTTTACGAAAGAAGTAATAACAGTCGGTTATTTATCTCATTTTGATTTGCAAAGTTAGAAAACCACGATGTTGCAAAAACATTACTTATAGTCTCACCTTCACGTTGCGTAATTCAGGATGTTAACTTAAGGTGCTTTTTGACTGCAGGAACTTTCCCCAGGAACTAGGGACATTTAGAGGAAGTATGCACATTTAGACAGAAGGAAGCAGGGACAAAATTTAGTTCAGGGGTATATCCCCCTGAAAAGCCCCTGCTAAGTGGGGTATTGCTTTTCCAAAGCTCCAGGAACTTGGGGCCTGCAATGCGGAATTTTTCTAATTGATAGAGTAGCTGCAGTGTATTGGATTGGATCACATTGGTATCAGCGTCGGATGATTCCAAAGCCCAGACATGGATGAGAATCTGTATTGGACCTTATTCTCACTTCTTTAAAACGTGTCATTTCTTTAGTAAGATTAAGTCAGGATTTTAGTAAACAACATGAGTGCACCAGATCACAACACTCCTTGTTTGGATTGTCCCAAAATGTTTAGTCGAGGGGAGGACATTTATTCATATCATTAAAAAAAAAGAGAGATTCATGAACTCTTCTACGCCTCAACTAGTTTTTTAATCTGCACGATTCACAATACACATTAAAAATCTTATCTTTACAGCACACTATGTGACCATATAAAACTGACAAACATAACCATAAATCCTCTGTGCTGAGGTGTTTGTGTGTGTGTGTGTGTGTGTGTGTGTGTGTGTATGTGTGTGTGTGTGTGTGCGCGTGTGTGTGCGTGCGTGTGCATGTGCATCTGTGTGCTGTAATCTACATAACCTGTATAATTTGACATGTGTGTTTGTAATTGTATAATAAGTTTAGGTGTGCATGTGGGGAATATTCGATGTTTGATGCACGGAAGAGCTGTGTCTAATTCACCCTCCTGACATAGGATTACTGCATGTACTGTCGAGTTTTCATGCTGGGTGTGTGTGGAGAAGTGTGTATGTCTGTGTGTGTGTGTGTGTGTGTGTCCTGCCATCTGTTAACATGTGCAGCATCAGCAGTTGTAGCGCAGCATGTCGTCTACACACACAAACACCCACACCCACACACACACACACACACAGCTTGTATGAGGGATGAGCTGCCATGTTGGATGTTCAGGGACTTTCTTCATTTCACACACTGCACACACACATTCCTGAGATATTTAACATTTCTTGATTTTATTCTGGAAGGAGGATGAGACTCCGAACTTCCTCTGAACTCTTAATATCTACACTGTTGAGTTGAGCTTATCAGGGTATGTTTATTTTTTGTAGAAATGTCCGTGAAAGACGCGCTAAACTCTGAAAAACAGGCAGAAATCCATGTGAAGGAATCATGTCACCCTCCGTTCACGGTTTATTTTTTACTCTCCTGTAGATCAGCTTTCACGTTTCTGCACTTTTGCAGCTGAACTGCTGTGCAATGACTTGAAGGCTCTCTAGCACACATTTGTAATAAATTGGAAATAATCAACAATTTCTGTATTTACCCGCAGAGAGCAGCGTCTTAATAAGAAATTGTGAGGATACTACTCTTCATGATTGATTAGAGAGGAAAGTAGAGCAATAGAAAGGAGAAAAAGAGGAGAAAGAGATGAAATAATACAGTAGGAGGAGGAGGAAAATAACTTCTGACAGAGGAGGATTTACAGTCGACAGCAGCACACTGTGCGTCCCACTGAGACTGAAGCAGCGCTCGGTTCAGTCGGGTTAAATTACAGCGACTGTCGCTCACTCTGCTGCTGTTCAACGCTAATGAACAAAGCTCAGTGGTCGCCTCATGAATATGGATAGACAGAGCATTAAGAGGCGGTGAAACACCTGTCAGATGAGTGAAGATGAAAAGAGGGAGGGATGGCACAGAAGACATTTCTGTAAGAAAGACGAGCTGGAGACATGGAGGGTTTCAGTCCATGTCTACATGTCTGACAGAAGCAGAACCAGAAGCAGGTTTAGGTCGAGTTTGTGGACGCAAACGAGGATTTTACTTCAGTTTAACCCGTGCATGAAAATAAAGAAAGACATCAGCCCATGAGAGGAACGACAAACATGCCAAGAGTGACATAAACGGCATCATTGAACGATAATCATTAATATACTTATTACACGAAACAACAATAAGACGAGCAGATGGTGGGAAGTGCAGAAAGACAGTTTTTTTTTATGCCACAAACTTTAGTTCACTCCAAACTTTCTCCTGACTTTCACCCACAGATGCAGAGCACTCTCACTCTCTGAGAGAGTCGACTTTCTTTCCCCTGCAGGCGTTTCAGGCCCCCTGCTGGGAAACATGGCTCCATTATGCAGAGCTGACTCAAGGCTACATTTCTGTGCGAGTCTGTGTGTGCCTCAGTGTGTGTTTGTGTGTAAAGTGTGCTTTTGCGTGCCTCCCATCATTGTCAAAGCACCGAGCTGTCAGGGTACAGCAGTACTGACCGAGTGCTGCAGGTGAACCTCTGCCGCTGCTGCTCAGTTTGATTACTCTCTCTGGCTGCAGAAGCTTTTAGGAGCAAAACTTCAGTCGAAATTTCAGCCCAGCAAGTCCAAATTGAAGGTTATACTTTAAGTTTTCGATTACATGCAAAGACTAAAATCAACATGTATGAGAGCATGACTTTGCAGCTGACCTGATTAGAGATTTATTTTGATTTCGCATCACTCAGGTAAGTTCATTCTTTAAAATTACTTGACGCCCAGACAGCCAATCAGTGTTCAGATCGCACTGACAAAGAACAGAAGACAGTGAGATTTCTTTCTATCTTATCATTTGCACATTATGGCATGTGTCAGAAGGGCTTTTCAAAGATGGGGACACTAAACAATGTGCAAAATGACGAGACTGAAAGGTATCTTGATAGTGAATAAATATTGTTGATTCCAGACAAGCAGCTCATTAAAATAATGAACTTATTATTAGGGATGCACTATATATATCTGTCCGATAAGTCATCAGACAATGATGGAAGAAGAAGAAGCAGCAAAGGTCTACGAGGAATATGAAAGAGTTGCAGCTGCGGCTAGCATTTGTGCTGAAAAAACAGGGAGTGCTGGTTCGACAGGCGTTTGAGAACTGCAGAAAGTTTAGCAGAATCAACGCAAAGCTAACGTGATGAATGAGAAAATCAGTGAACTAATGAGAGATCTTCTACAGGTAGAAGAGCAAGGATTTCAGCAGCTAATGGTGTATTTGGAACAGTATCCTGAATATCTTTCTGCATGTTCCACAGTTTGTAGGATCTGGAGCTGGCAGCTGGTATATTTCAGTGTTTGCACCTTTGTGTTTACTCCTGTTTCAGCAGCGATACGAGCTGCTGCATGTAAACCCAGAATGTAATAACTCTGCTTCAGTAAAACTCAGAGATGTGACAGAGCTGACAGCACAGAGAGAGCAAACAGCTGTTAAACTATACACACACACACACACACACACACACACACACACACACACACACACACACACACACACACACACACACACACACACACACACACACACACACACACACACACACACACAGGTGAGTGTGTGTGGATAAGATCTTTAGCTAAACTCATTTCCCTCTGTGCGCTCAATAATGTTGATCTGAGGGTTAAAGCCAGCACAGGAAATCAATGTGATGGACCCCTCCACTGTGTGTGTTTCTAATGTATTCACTGCTGTCTCTTTGTGCTCTCAGGTAACAGAGGTAGCTACCAGGTGAACACCGTAATGGACAAATATTAAAATCAGTTACCTGTTTTTCCTGAGTAACTGCAGGTTGTTTGTGCACAACTCTTGTCGTTGCCTTTTTCGGAGCACCTGTAGTCCCTAAAAGTGCTTTTTTTTATTAAAATCGTACATACACATTTTTTAATGTTGGGACTTCAGGGACTCCAAAGCTAATGTTCACTTTTAAAAAAATGTTAAATTACAATGTTTTTTTTTTTTCAAGGAAACTAAGTGTATGTCACTGTATCAGCACTGTTTCGCTGTATAACGTAGTTAAATCTACATTTTCTTATTGCGTCAACACTTGAAACATGTTTTTCCAATCAAAATATAAATAAACAAATCAATGAAGAGTATTTATGAATATAAGTTTAACATTTTCACTGTTTTTTTTTTTTTTAAGTTATATTTTTGGGCATTTCCGCCCTTAATGGACAGGACAGCTGAAGAGAGACAGGAAACCTGGGGAGCAGAGAGTGGGGGAGGACATGCATCAAATGGTCAAGTCTGGAATCGAAGCCAGGACCTCTGTGACAGGGGCTACAGCCTCTGTACATGGGGCACGCGACTAGACCACTAGGCCGACAACGCCCAGACATTTTCTCTGTTATTAACTGAAACTTTTGCAGCACTAGCATCCACAGTCAGCTGAAACTCAAAACCCCCATGAGGATCACGAAGCCGCTTCCCATTAGTCCTACACTCGGTTACATCTCCACTCTGTTGTGGTGCATGTGTGGCAACTCCAACATGTGAAGCATCTATATAAACATCCCAGTTTCTCTGTTATTTTCTTTGCACAGATTTTTTAACCAATCCAAATTTTCCCTTGCATGACTCCATCTTTGAGAGCATGCTTCAGGCAGGATCAAGTAATGATCTCATAATCTGTCCTTTTTCATTCCAGCCTTCTTTTGGAACTCAAACAAGAAAATCAGCTGGTTCAGATTTCTGTGTGTCTCTTTCTTTGACCCATAACAAAAATAAATCAATAACAGTCCAGTAATTACTTTCTATATTTGCATTTCATGCTTTTAAAGTGCAAATATGGACACTTCTTTCCCTTTGAGGAAAGCTATAAAGAGGGTGGAAAGGCAAACTTGAAGTCTTTGAAGAGAAGGTCAGAGTGAAGCAGAAGAGACGACTGAAGGATGAAGAGAACTTTATTTTTCCTCTGAATGTTAAATGTGGTGTTCAATATAAGGATTCTGTCTCCTTAACCTTCAGGTCGGCCTTTTTGTGTGAGCTATGAGTCAGTTTTTTTCCTGATTACAGCCCGACAAGAGCCGTCAGCGCCACCAAACCTACACAGAAACCTGCTGGAGCCTGTTGCTATGCAGGAGTCCCTCTGGTTTTCCTCCACAGCCTCATTCTCCTTTAAACACACATGCCGAGACAAACACACAACAGGAGGCAGTGACAAGGAGCAGAGACGAAGAAATCTGTCCCAATGTGTGCGTGAAAGCGACCACTGTTATTACAGGGAGGAGGAGGAGGGAAATTGCTGCTTGGACGCGATAAGTACAGCTCTGTTTCTGCCTTTCCTCCTGCTGGAGGAGCCACTTTGGGCTCTGACAGACAGAACAGAAAGAGAGGAGGAGGAGAGGAGAGAAGGAGAGGTTAACTGGGGAAATGAGGGGATATGGTTGCTTGCACAAACGTCAAATTGCGCCTTGCAACATGGACTTGCATCACAAACACGTAAGTCATACGCAGATGGAGGAAATTAAATAAAAAAACAACCAAACACACCGCAGTCTGAGCAACATCCAGTCTTTTTTTTACCCGTGACTCATATTTAGACACGAACACAGCCCGGGTCGAACAGAGCTTCCTGGAAAAGACAAATCCAGTTATCTGACCTTCATGTTGAGCAACTCCTGCTGAGCATCTAAGAGCTGCAAACAGAAGGAGGGAGGCTGAGGAGCTGGGGATGGAGCGGCAGACAAACTAATCGAGCCACAAAAAGCGAAACGAGGAGCAGAAGAAGAGGAGAAAAAATGCAAACTAATAAAAGAAGGATGGAGTGAAAATGACGCGTACCTCTTGGAGCGCCGCAGCATGCTTCTCTCAGGCAGGGAGAAATTAGAGAGCACCGTCCAGAAGGAGTCAGACATGCTTACGATAATTCAGCCACGCCACCATCGCTCTGACACGGTGTTTGAAACAGATGCTGCGTTCCACCTGTGACACCGGCGACAGCGAGATATGCCGGTGCATCTCCCTCTCCTTCCACTCCCTCTCTCTCTCTCTCTCTGATCCCCTCTCTCCCCGCTCAGCAGTGCCCCCTCCCCTTTTCTCTGATGCTCTTTTCTTCCTCTCTTCCCCTGTTTCTTAGTACAGCACTCATTAAGAAGAGGCAGACTGGTTATCAGTGCACAGATCTTTGATAAAGCAGATGTTTGATATCGCATCAGTGATATTTACCCTGCATCGAGCACAGCTGGCTGCTGTTTCATTATGTTTACTTTGATGCTGTTTATGACTCCACACACAACTTGGATTTTTTCCAGTGCAGACTCTGTCACAATACTAAAGAACCTTTTAAGGACCATTTTATGCCATCTCACTGAGATCCCTCAGGTTTTCTGGGAGAGTTAAGACATGGTCTTTAAAATCAAAGTTCAGAAATGAGAGACAGATTTTAATTTCTCCTCAACTGTGGATCCAGCTCCTGGAGAACCTGAGGCTTTCTCCGTCTGTCAGCTCTTTTAAAACAGGCCTTAATCTTCTGTTTATAACCACAGGCTGTATAAAACATGGATGTAGTCTCTGTGACGTCACCCACTGGTTTTTGAAGACTGGTTAAGAAGCTAAATGATGACGTGCACCATATTGGAAACACTGACTCAACCTCAGCTTACAGCAACCTGGAAGCTCCAATCTGTCCGTCAACTCAGTGACTTATCATACAAATTAATGCATAACTCTCAGTCTTAATAATATCTTAATATTTATGTTATAAAGTGTGAATAAATGCTTGAGCTACATACATATCAGTTTTTGACCCAGGAAGGGCACTATTGGTGCTTCCTGTGTTTTTACCATAGACTGTATAAATAATGAACATAGTATCTGTGACATCACCCATCTGTTTCTGAAGTGCTGTTTTCAAGCCAATCGTCAGCGAGAGCCATATTGGAAATGTTGAACTTAACATGATTGCTGTCAAGCTAGTGTGACATAAAGAGGCGGGCTTTAAGCCTCCTAGCCAACAGCTACAGTGTTCCCGACTGTCAATCAAGTCAGCTGTGCGTCTCGTAAAGGAAAACTCGTCATCTTAATATCTTCTGAACCGCGTTATGAAAAAATTCACCCTACGTACAGTGTGTGCCGTTTGAGAAACAAGCTATCAAGACTGCACTATTTTTTGTACCGGGCTGTAAACATGTTTATTTCTGCTTTAAAGATCGTCTTTTTTGAATTTGTGTGTATGTGGTTTCCGGTACTTCTGGAGCCAACTCTCCCGCATTGGCCTCAATTCTCGCGGCTGGAGGTTGCCACTTGGTTTTTACAGACAGCCTCAATTGGAAACTCAAGGAACTGCAATTTTCTGCACTTCTGAAATTTGCTTCACTTTTCAACACCAAATTTTCCATTCTGGAAAGCCAGGTATACACTGTGCAAATCAAAGCCAGTGTCAAGTATGATGTCGACTGTTTTTATATTCTCCATTTTCGGGATCACCATCCACGATCAATTATTTAGAGGATCTCTCATTGCTCTCTGTCCTTCGTATTTGATAACCTCCAGTATCTGACACATGCAATTGAAGGTCATCAGACAGACATAGAGACAGAGTGTATGTCCCTCCTTTTAATACTTTGATTTGATTAAAGTGCAAAGTTTCCAGTTTAATTAACCTTTTCATACCGCTATTTCAAAAGTTATAAGCAGCTGCTAATGTCACTTTTATTCTTTGGATGAAGGGTAATGTAAAGCAAACTGACAACAAGGACTCCTCTGATTAACTCTCTGGGGTTCTTAAATACCAAAAGTCTACTCTGATGTGAAGAATCTTCTTAATAAGTAAGGCTGCAAATACGCAAACAAGTCCCAAAACTAAGTAAAGAGTCAGACATAGACTTTAATGAGAGGAAGTTTCCAGATGTCATCAGACAAACACATCATTACCTCCTCTCTCTGGCCTTTAAGAGCAGTCTGAGCATTTCCAGACAGAAACTGAAGGTCAGGAGCCTCGTTAAATAAGTTAATAACACACACCCACAAACAAACAGGTGTGTTAGGAGGCCACACGCTCGCCTCTTACCTCCACAGAAAGGGGTTTCCTCGCTGGTGAACGGGGGCTGACAGCGGGCCGTCGGAGGAGCAGAGGGAGGGAGTGGAGGAGGTGGAGGGCGTGGAGGGGAAGGAGAAGGGGCAGAGGGTGACGACGGGGGGCTGAACGACGGAGGGATGAAAAGAAACGGGGGACAGCAGGTGCTGGAGGAGGCTGCTGTTGCCGTGGCAACGCAGCTGAGCCGGCGACCAGATTCTGCCAACAAAGGAGGGAGGGGAAGAGGGAGGGAGAGAGGATGAAGAGGAGGAGGATGAGGAGAGAGGGGATGTGGATGAGGAGTGTTTAACCTCATGATACGTTGTGTGTGAGTGTGTATGAGTGTGTGAGAGAGAGACAGGCAGAAGCGTCACTGTGTTTAAAAAGTTATCAATATGTTTTCTTGAAGCTCCGTATGATGACCTTTGATATCAGATAACGTTGGCTGTCATTGGATGTTGATGTATAGGCTGATACAGCCAACTTCTCATAACACCTGGCTTAGCAAGCAGTTAGCGATATACAACTAGCTGCCAAAACTTCCTCAGTATCCTTTACAGTTCAGTTAGCAACTTGAGAATGAATATGTTCCCATCAAAAGTTAAATAACATTCACCTCTCCAGATATATCTGCAAAATAAACGGCAACATTTCTTGCTCCATTATATCTTCTGTTTCTGTTTTTGGTAGGTCTCAGTTTCACTGTAAATAGAAAGGCACACTGAAGCTGTACTCTGGCTAACTACTGTTGTATATGGAAGGAGCCTGCTGCTTGTACTCTTGCGTTCAGTTTGTTTGTGCTCCTGCATGTTTTCTGGAAGCTTACAGATAAGGACCAAGAGTAGCCAACAGTTCAAGGCGAACCGGCAAAACACAACGAAGAAGAAAACTTTTTGAGCTAAGCTTCTAAACATTTCTAAGATGTTACATCGCACCGGTACAGGGACAGAAACTGTGATAGAGATGCTGTGTGGAGATCAGTTAACCCTCCTGTTATGTTGCGGGTCAAATTGACCCTCTTAAAAGTCTATTTTAGGCAATCCAAACCAGCTAAATGCAGCATAAAAAATCTGGGCAGCATGTGAGAGAAGAGGTGTCGTGTTAATTTATCAACATCACTTCATAAAGACATAAAAATAAATGTAAAATAAAATGAACAAAAATCTGTCATTTTGAACTATTGTATTTATATTTAGGGCTTTCCAATGTACATTAAAAATGTTAAATTTAATTTTAATGAAAATCAAGTGAGGTCTTCTCATCGAACCATGACCTATGAGAATTAAAGAACACCAATGGACTAAATCTTGATTTGAATGGTTAGTAATGGAGTTAGAAAAATAGATTTAAAAAATCTGATTTGCATTTTTTGGGGTTCTGACACTTTTGGATGATTGAATATGCACCGGGTCAAATTGACCCAGGAACATTATTGCTGTTCCAGAGACACAAACATAACAGGAGGGTTAATGACTGAATGTCAGTTGGACAGCAGGAAAGGAGAAGCACCCTCTAATGGATGAGTTGTTTAATGTCCATCCCAACGTAAATGTGGGTAGTGACTGTAATGCTGTTTAAAACACACATATCTAATTTCACAAGTAACGGAAGCATAAATGAGCCTTTTTTTTTTTTTTAAGTCTGACCTTCTTTACAGAATTTCCTTTTTTTTTCTCTCAAAATCACCTGCTGTTGCTCTCCATACTGACTGATTTACTGGTAGACACCAAAGCCTGTTGATACCTGATTGGTCAATACTACTCACACTACAGACAGAGACCAGAACACTTCTCAGACTAAAATCCAGATCCGGAGATATATTTTCATGCATTATCTGTAATTACAGGTTAGTTGTGTCCAAAAGTAAAAAGCTTTGTCAGGTTCGTTAAAAGGAGGTTGGTACAGCATTTCTGATGCATTCCAGGTAGTCAGAAAATCTAAGTGCTGATTGTCTTTAGTGGCACGCCATCAAAAAGGTTTTTATCTATACGGACTTTTAGTTGCACTTGCATGCATATAGCCGTTTGTAGAGATTAATTAATTGTTGTCATGCATGGCCAATGGGAATCAGGATGTGGATTGTGCTCTGCCTGCTTATGTGTTCCTTACAGACTGCAGTCAGTATTTTGTTTGTGTTGGTTAGAACAGTCTACAAATGCTCAGCCTCTCAGGTATGCTGGAAAATCTAAACCCTGTGGTGATGAGTTCATAACTTTTACAATCAACGTTATTCTACTCGCCTAGATTATCTATATTAGCTGCTTTCAGCTATTTCGAGCTGACAGGGTCAAGTTTAACTGGCATGAGACTATAAAAGTCTTTCAAACGAGGATATCATCGATCAGATTTGTTATTGTTAACTGTAATAATGAAGTGCAGGAAGGAAGGAAGGAAAAGCCCTGATACAAATTTAGAGAAATCAAATGTGATGTAGATCTTAATAAAATAAACACCTTGGGAGCAGTCCAAAAAGCTCTGGGGCTCTGCAGAGTTCAGTCAGTGCAGCTGGCTCTGATCCAAAGGGCACGAGGACCTTATGGTGGTGGTCTCCCCGTCCCCCCTACCCCCTGCCAAGTGGGACAGAATGGGTGAGACCACCTGCTGGGATGTCAAGGGCTACACACATTTTAGTACGAGCAGTGTTTCCTTTTACATGTTGTGGAGCCATCTGTGGTGCAGGGGCACAGATTTAGCATTTCCATAATGAAAGAGATCAAATGAAAAAAAAGTGTCTGAAATCTGGCACCCAGGCTTAAAAACAGAGAAGCTGTTACAAACAGAGGAAGCTGTTTGACCGGGTTGGAAGGTCGAGTTTTTGAGTGGGGTTATTTTAGAAATAAGGTCACATAAAGACCATTCGATCAGGATCTAATGCTTCACAGAGCCCACAAGACATTTCACTTCTGGGATGAAGTTACAGCAGGGTGTTTGAGGCCAAGATAAATCACTTAATTCCTAAATGATGGACTATTGAAATAATCCCCAACTACTTCTGAAACATAATGTCAACACTTTCTTGTTTTTGTCTTTGTCTATGATATTGAATTAACTATACGCAGGTCTTTATTATGGCTCTTTTGCATTTTTTTCAACCAGCAATTATTTTGCAAGAAAATGCTCAATATGCATGATAATGAAACACTAAAAATGATAGTTTGCAGCCCTGTAAGTTAATGCAGAAACATTTGAGGCTGGATAAAATGTATTACTGTGATTGTTGTGTTGTTTTTGATTATTGTTGCACCTGCACTGTTGTTTGGGATGTTCTTAAGAACAGAGTTTCACTCACTGTGTAGAATGTACTCTATGTATGGACTGCAATACCAGTGTGTGTGTGTGATGTAAGCGAGACCTGACCCCTCTCTGTGAAAACTCATATCCAGTGATTGTAACACGGGCCTAAAACTTTTGTCCCTCTCATTATTAACTGTAGAGGTGGATAAAATATTGCTACAGATGTTTGAGGGTGACAAGAAAGAAAGTTAATTGGCTAAAAAATTAATTGAAAGTGAAGTTATAGAGGAGGAAGATTGCTGGATGATGGACAGTGGTGCAAGAAGTTACGTGATGAGTTAGCCGCTTTTAAAACCAAAAAGAAGAAGCGGAGAAAAAGCCAATACGTATTTAATTATTTTCAGAGTGGGAAATGCGTTCCTACATGCTACAAACCAGACTGTCGCATGAAACTTACAGGAACTGAAAATGAGCTACTTCTAATTTTGACATGGAACCTACTTTTTGCACTAACTCTCCAGTTGATCTATAAGTTTAGTTTGAAGACTAAAATGTGCACAAGATTCTGTCTCAGTGGAACAAACTAAAGTTAAGTAAATACTTGGATATATCCTGCTTTTTTTCTTTAAAGGGACACTTTTTATTCTTCAGTAATCCTCTTGTCACGTATCGTATCACAAGTCGCCCTGCTATTCCCACCCTTAATTAAATGATATCCTCTGGCTTTTTCTCCTCACATACTCTACCACAAACTTCCTACAAAACCATCGGACTGAATTGTGCTTTGTCTCAGGTGCTGGTCAGTAAAGGTGAGCATGTTGACACTAAACCAGAAAGGTGAGCATGTTAAAGTTACAAGAAAAAGTAAAGAAGCCTGCTCTCTTACTCAAATAGTCACAAGTTTTAACCCTTTCTGCTGTTTGTTCGTGCAGCCATGTGATTGTGAGCACGAACAGCATCCTTCAAACCAAGTTAAAAGACTCAGGATTTAAGACTATGGATTTAAATTTGCAGTAGAATTTAATGAGTATCAATGAGAGTTTGATGTTAATGTATTGCAGCTAATAAAAAGGAAAATGTTAAAAAACACAAGGAAGTAAGAAACACAACCAGCTGCCTGGATAAGGATCTGATTTCTCTCTCGCACACACTCTGGTATAAGAATTCACGCTCTCTTACTGGAGGCGGAGGTGTGGAGCTCCCGCTCTCTCCTTCCTCCTCTTCATCTTCTGTCCCGGGACAAAAGGCTCAGATGTAATCTTTAATAATCCACCAGACTGCATGGGCTCATCGGTCTGTCAAACACATGCTGAACTGAGTCTGACCCCTCCTCAAACTGTCCCCACGTTCAGTCCTCCATGACACCACTTTTAAAAATACAGGTACGACTTTAGTGAGTGTGTTTTCAACGCCAGCACCTGCTCTTATCTCCACACAGCGACACAGTTATGTGAGGTATCTGGGGTAGAGTGTTCCTCCAGCAGCAAGCACAGGCACGCTGAGTCACAGTCTGACACACTGCCTCAAAACACACTCTTTGTGGAGCTTCACGAGAGCAAAACACAGACACACGTATCAGAGCTCAGTAAACTATCTAAAGCAGGTAAGACTCCTAGCCCTGCAGTAGAAGTAGTCCAAAAAGTCAAAGGGAACATAAAGTTCTAGGCAGCTCCGTAATGCTGGGTGTTGAAGGGGAATCTGATCCATAAAGTTTAAAGTAGCTCCTCGTAGCAGACTAAAAGTAAAAGACACAAATCCGTCTCAGAGGGACGCTTCCTGCTGGACGTCCCCAGGAACAGAGCACCTTCCCTGGGCACAATCTGTCCAGTTAATCCCCTTCAGCTCCTGGAAACTACAGTCTGTCCGCTGATAGAGAAGAGGACTGACTGAGTCCTCTACACGCAGAGAGACAGAGGGACAGAGGGAGGAGGGAGGAGGGAGGGGGAGACAAAGATGGGCGGGAATATGAGTAGTAGGAGGAGAAGAGGAGGCCTGAGATGTTCCTTTTGCTGTTTCATTCACATTATCTGCAGAGCTAGTTTTTCTTTCTTTCCTTATTTTAAAAAGAAACAGAGATACATGCCTTTGTTATCATTATGAATGCTACACTGCCACTGCCTGTTGACACTGTGGTAAAAACATTAGTGTCGTCTCAGGCTGGTCTCAGAGTGGGGATTAATGACAGTTTGCAGGCACAGATGTGAGAACAGCCTGAGGAGCTACTGGACACCAACCATCTCTGATAGGGAAAAGTGGAGCAACATGCTGTCCTGCAAACCGGCAACGGCAGCAGAACTGGTGAGAGCATCTCTAAGCTGCTGTTCATGTGTGTTTGGCAGCATTACCGACCAATGAATCTGAGGGAGTACGTTTGTAAGCTATAAATCATTATTAAATCAACATTTTGTGCTACTTAATTGGTAGCTGGGTAATCAGCAGCATTATGTTTAGTGAGCAGGTGGTTATGTGGATTAGAATCCTGGCAGTGTTCTAATTCACACAATCACCTTCTCCCAATACATTATCCATTACCTATTTTTAAGACTTTGAGGAAATATTGTATCTTTTACTATTTCATAAAATAATAAAATGCATTCTAAAATTACTTTAATGCTTTTCTGAAATAAGCTCTTCTTTTAAAGACTTTTCCAAAAGCAAGTTTGAATTGACTTTGAGCTTAAATGTAGATAAATATATCAAATATATTTTTTTTATCTAATTTGTCCCTTTTTTTAATCAACTTCTCAAACAAAGGTTTAGTTATGAAAATGTTTGTTGTTAATTTTGATTTACTTAATTTTAACTTCTTTCTACTTGATTGCCCTCGTCATTTTTATTTACTTCATCTCATTTTATTTATTGTAAAGCACTTTGTACCATTAATTAGAAAACTGGTGCATAAATAAAGTAATTGTCATTTCATTGCTCATCTTGTTTTGTTTATTATCCAGTTTTCTTTTATTTACTTCTTTAAAATAAAAAATAAAAAACAACCAAGTTTCAAACAATCATTAAAGGTATTAATTACCCATCAAAACTAATATTTATGATCTTAAAATAAGTCTTTCTTTGATTTTTATATAAGTAAACAAACCTGTATCCCTTTGGTTTCCAGGTAGAGACTGATTCAGCAGAGGCGGTCCGTTTTCTACCTTACAGGGTAAACTCTCGTCCTCTCTCTCTGACACACTCACGGTGACACAGTGTGTGAGCAGGGATGATATTATAAGAGTGCGTGAGTGTGTGTGTGAGCTGCAGCTGTCCTCTCTCTGTCTGTTTCTGTTTCTGAGAAGCCCGGGGACACCACTGACCCTAATGGGCTAAATGCAGCTCACATGCCAGATCGCTAATTCATAAACAATGGAGCGGATCACAGACGGATCTGACCGGGTAGGGTTACACACAAACACAGATACACACACATATACACACATGTACACACATGTACACAGAGTTAATGTGGAACGATTACCAAACTGACGTAGAAGCAGGACACGAGAATGTCATTACACACCAATCTGGACAGTGTGTGTGTGTGTGTGTGTGTGTGTGTGTGTGTGTGTGTGTGTGTATATATGTGTGTGTGTGTGCGTGTGTGTGTGTGCGTGTGTGTGTGTGTGTGTGTGTGTGTGTGTGTGAGTGTGTGTGTGTGTGTGTGTGTGTGTGTGTGTGTGTGTGTGTGTGTGTGTGTGTTTAAAATGAACCTTGATATAATGTCCCTTAAAGCTTCCTCCTTGTTCCCCTCACTGAAACACTCTGCTCTTGGTCTTATTGATTCTTACTGATCCCCATCATAGAACTGATTACAGTAATTGCTTTAATAAATTAAGTTACTGGCTTACACAACAGCAAAGAAAGAGCTTCCTAGGATGTCTTTTCTGAGAGAGGAAACACCCTCAGCTCACTTTGTATTTGTGCAAAATGATATTATGTCCATAAACTGCAAGAGCCTTGTTTGTAATATTAAAAGAGTGTCTCAGAGCCTTTAGAGGTCACGTTATGATGGAAACTGATGACTGATGTAAAATTACTGCTGCTAATCAATACATCGATCACTAGAGTCACAGCCTTGTGGTTTTTGTTTCCAACATGCAGAGGAGTTGCAGTTTCCATCCATCAGAGTTTCCTGTATGACTATAACTATGGCTGGGATTTGGGATTTATTCGATATGTTTCAGGAAATATACACCACCTTGAAAACAAAACAAAAAAATGGAGGTTGGGTGTCAGTTTAGTGCCCAATGACAGGAGGAAACAGTCCTTGTAGCACTAGTCATATGACTCCTGTTCCAAATACACCATTAGCTGCTGAAATCCTTGGTCTTCTACCAGGAGAAAGTTGGCTCATCAGGAGCTGTATTCATGGATTTTGCCAATTCTCTTAAAATTTGAAAAGACTCAAGCGGAAAAAGACGTGATGAAAGACTGTTTTCAAAGGTCCTTATTTTGCAATGCTGAGTTGTTTGATGTTTAACGGACAGTGGCTTCATTTAAGTTTTTTCTTGTTCATCACCTTGTTGTTTTTGCGTGCAACATAGATTAAAAATATAAAAGTTTTATACCTATCTATTCTGTTATCCCCTTTACTTTAAGCTATGAGCCTCTTAATTATAAATGGTTACGTGTATTATCATACGGGTCCCGTAATGCAGACTTTGGGTCAATGAAGAAAGAAAACAAAAATTTGACTATTCATCTATTATGGGCAAAATCTGACAAATCAGATTCAATGTTAAATAAGCACTTCAGCACTTGTTTATAAAAGCTGATGAGAGCTGGGGGAACTGCTGCTTCGTATTTCTTCAGTACACCTTCGTTGTAACAACCACTTTTCAGGTGACTTCAAAGAATTGTTGTGTTAAAACTTGATGACTATTTTTCCTCCTCTCTAAAAACTTGCAACACATGTTTTGGAAATAACAATCATGTAATCCTCTAAAACAGGAAAACATCCACACCGGTGACGCCATTTTTTCCTCTCATAAGCTTGTTGCAGCTGCACTTGTCTATCTCCTCTGTGTTTATTGGTGGAGGACATACCACCAATGCCACCTTCTGGGTCTGAATGCATAGGCTTGTTAGCGAATGAAAGCAACTTTCATCAGCTGTTTATAATCGGATAATTTATCAGGCTGGCGATCTATCAAGCCGCATTCTATAACTGTGTGCATCCTCATTCTTACAGTAGAAAATTAGAGAACCAGAGAGGGCTGCCAGACTCAGATTGATGCTCAGAGACAGAAGAAAGACTCTGTCTCAGAGAATCACGTTCTGATCTGTGCCCATTAAAGAAAAGAGCCATGGCTGAATCCAGCAGGGTGCCGCCGCTGGCCAACTGTCACTTCCACCGAGACCTCTCAGAGTCTGAGAGGATTCACAGCGACCTGAAGATCACACAGTATCAGTCAATGGACACACACATCCACACGCACACACACACAGAAACACATGCACACACACACATAGAAACACGGGCACACACACACACACACACACACACACACACACACACACACACACATTGTCTCTTTATCTCACATAGACTCACAACCAACCTCTGCTGCTCTGCTGTGATATTAAGAGTCTGATAAAGCTGCTCTGAGTCTTCAAAGAGCGAACATGAGGTACAGGAGAGACACAAGAGGAGGGATTTTCAGGACAGTGCAGCTTCAGGTACAACTTTCTTCTTTCTTTGATTGATTTCATTTTAATTTCCTTTTTAATTTCCTGCTGTTTTTAATCTGAATACAGCTCTGTGAAATTCTGGATTCTTCGCGGATCACCACAGCAAACCTTCAGGAGATCATTACCAAACCTGCTGAGTTTTCAGGGCCTTCAAACCTTCAAAATATGTTTGGGTTTTGTGACATTGTTCAGCCACCTTTATCAAATCTTGGAAAATAAAATGTCAAAGAGATTACATTCATAACCTTTTCTGCAGAAGTTTCAGCTGTTGCTGGCTGCCTGTGCAAGCTCTGTGCAAATAACACGCTCAACAGATTCAGGCGTACAATGAGCACTTCTACTCGGTAAGCTTCAGGTATGTGGAATGACCTGGTTGTTTGCTGGTATGTAAACTTTATTATCTGGATTTAGAGTCTGATCTGGAGGAGTCACAGTCATGCCTGATCCTCCGTGACCGATCCGTGACCTGTATAACATTATAAACATGGTTAGGAATGTATACTGGGAGATAGCTATCATGTTTGTGGTACCAAAAAGACGGATACGTCACATTTCTACACTCACACTCTTTCAAGAATTCCACAAATATTAGCTGTACTTGTAAAGAGAAATAAAACAATATGAACCGGACTCTCTGCATCGATTAGAAACGTAAGTCTTACACTGGTACAGGTCCAACCATTTTAGTTAGAGATCCAAACATTATGCATTAATAATCTTGCAGTTTTACAGACTACAGGAAGATTCCTCTTGTTTTTGTTTCTCGTCATGCTCAAGTTGGGAATTTTCAAGAAGTCAATCAAGCTTTTGTGTTTGCTGTAGTCTGTGTTAACTGCACTGCAGCTACCATAAGGTTTCCTATTTCCCTATGCAAACTCTCACAGGTTCAACAAACCTTCTCCACACTAACAAGAGGAGGCACTTTACAATGAAGTTACAATTCATCAGGTCAGAAAGGTGGAACATTTCTGCTACAAACTCAACGTATGTATTTTCTATGCTGGTTGAGGTTCCATGGAGCGGAGCAGGAAACCATGTTACTTTTTCACCAGGGTGTCTTGTAAAGTATCACAAGAAAGTAACATCAGACACCTGTTACATAACCTGAAATGGTTACATGTCAGTTGAGGTCACAGATCCCCCACCTGGCACAGACTGCCGTGAAGATTTTAGGGCCTAAAATCACCCGCCCCCTCCGATGCTTCAGGAGCAGTCCAACCTTCCCACCTTTTTACTTTGCAGCAGGAGGTTTACGGCTGAACCAGTACAGACATTCATTCCTACTAACATCCATCAAACTCCTCATAAAACCAGCTATCACAGAGACAGTGCAGTGTGTAACATCCAGACAGTCTAACCTTTTATAAAGTGAAATATGTCACATGTGGAGAGTTCAATATGATACACCGTGCAATACAGATGAAGGGCAATACATCACACTGTGAAAATGTGCCAGTGTGTGTGTGTATGTGTGTGTGTGTGTGTGTGTGTGTGTGTGTGTGTGTGTGTGTGTGTGTGTGTGTGTGTGTGTGTGTGATACCTGTGAAATTGTTCACTGCTTTTGCTCCATTTCTTGCTCAAAGAAACTCAAGAAATACATCTCCCCACAGGGCCACTGAAAGTTAATCTTATCTTATTTTCAAAAGTTGTAAATTTAGGACATTGTGAAAGACGCTTTTGTGTGTGTTTTACTAAATCAACCCACTGAGCACACTTCTGCAGAAGAGACGTTGAATATAGGGTGAAAAGTGGACTTTATTTTCACCGACGGCGACAATTTAAAGTAGTTGATTAAATGTTCATTTTTAGTCACAGTGCACATATAAACTGCAGTTTTCAAAATCTCATGTATGTGATTGCACAAGCAAGCAGTGCATCATTTAAGCAAAAACAGGGCTTGAAATTGTGACTATTCTGGTTGCATATGCTTTTAAAATGTAATCTGTGAGACCTTAAAATATATTTGGGTGCAAATGGTTTTGTGGTGCAACCTGTTTTTCCACTTCTCCATAAAACGCTTGCGAACACAGTGACTGGTGGTTGATAAGTGATACAGGGCTTTTTCTTGCATATCAAACTAACAAGATGGCCGTCTCAGCATAATTTCTGTACCATCCGAGGCTCGAATCAGAGTCTGACGGTGTTTGCATGAAGTACATCGTTCTCCGAGGACAGCACTTGGTGTATTTGCCATTTTTAACTGAACTTAGGAAATTAGGGAAAAGCGCTGCCAAAACTTCCCATCAGAGAGCGTCTTGTTTATGCAGGCAAGGGCGTCCCTAGCGAAAACTCAATATGAGTCTTATGACAACTTTGCACCCAATAATCCAGATGACAAGAACACCTAAACCCCACTAAAACCTTTCGATTCCAGTCTGCATTGAAAATGATCTGCGGCAGTGAAACTGATTCAGACGTCTTCTGGGGGAGGCCTGTGTTTGAAACCTTCCTTACTGTAACTCAGGGAAACAAAGACACAGCAGACGGTGAGGTGTCCACGCCCTTCTGAAGCATTGTTTTCCAGCAGTGTGTCAGAACTTCACTCTCTGTCTTACTTTTGTTTCCAAACATGAAGGTACTTACGGAACAGGACAATAAATCAGCTGCCTGGAACACACTCAAAAACACACACGTGGATATAAATAGGTCTGGATCTATCTAAAGTGGGATGCTCAGCTGTTCTGTAACACACACACACACACACACACACACACACACACACACACACACACACACACACACACACACACACACACACACACACACACACACACACACACACACACACACACACACACACACTCTCTCAGACTCACTGGCTTTCAACTTTGTCCTTTAACCTTTACTGGAAGCTCTCTCTGTTTAACTTGGTAAGGATTAACAGCTGAGCCCTAATAACAAACAAACACACACACCTGAAACAGAGTACATTTAAAGGAGCAGTGAGAGAATTTGTAGACTTAAATTGCTTTGGAAAAATCCAGGTTCAGATTTAAAACGTAAACACACATGCACACTTGCTAAAACTTGCACAGCAGACATGAGAACAAGGATAAGATGTGATATCTTAAGGAACAACAGTTTCCTTCACACCGTTGACCACCTGATCATGTATCTGTGTTTGGTTCATTGCATCGGCACAGCAGGATGGGCTGTGACTGGACAAGAAGACAGAGGTGATGATGGGTACTTACAAGCTGCCTCTTCTGGGAAGGCTCAGCTCCTTCTGAAAGAAAAGAGAGGGAGAGAGATTTAAAATCATGCAGATTATATTCCAACAGCCAAATGGTGAAATATAACGACACAATATCGAACAGTACAGCACTTTAGATGCAAAAGAGGTCAGTGCAGTTGTTTGGCCAACAGGTGGCAGTGTTGCATAGCTTGTACAGGCAGCTACAGCATGAGAGATCTGTAACTGATTCTCAAAGCTAAAGGAATAAAACAGTGCTATGAACTCTGTGGTATCTAGGCTTTAGTGCTTTTAAGGGAAATGTCAGCATTTTTAAACCTGGGCGGTATTTGACATATTTCGATCTAAATTAATAACCAGTTCAGATTGTTTTGGTATTGCCACAGGTGATTACTTTAGTCCGTAGCTGTAAAACAGGCTGTAAGGCTGCAACAAAATCCCTTGGTATGGATACACCTGATCAATTATGTCCACTAACAGTTCTTGTTTTTGTTCCTGACAGGCTCAGGTAGTTATTCTATGTCTGGAAACCTTACAGAAATGATTCCTACAGATATGGAACCTTTTTGTTGAAGACTTAAATTATGTTTATTAACCAGAAAAAGCTGATTCATTACTCTTTTCAAATCAACCAGATTCCATCTCCTTCATTTTGCAAATGTGTTTTTGTAATTTTGTACCTTTGGTGCATTAAACAATCAATTCAGATGCAACAAAATGATAGTCAAACACACAGAATAAGGCAAAAACATCTAACTGTTCAAGGTACAAGTGTACCTTCTTCTTAAAGGTACATTTACAGGTTAAATCAATGGAGTTTGGTGGCTATGAAATGAGCAATCCAATGTTTTTTTCTGGTTTTGAGGAACTGTTTTAGACTCCACAATAGAGAGAAAGAGTGCCAAAGTTCAAAGATAACAATGATTCACCTTTAAATGAGTAAAAGCCTGAGTTGTAGCATGACAGAGAAACTTATTTCTGTTTTGAGTCATATACAATGACTGGAGAATGGAATGAACTTCATGCAAGAGGCCAGGAAACACCAGGGTCCTGTTAAATGCTTTGTGCACCTAAGCTGCAGCTTCTGCCAGTGACCACAAGGGGGCAGAAGAGTGTCGTTGTGATATGTCCTGACTCAAAGTGAGCTAAGACTCTGTTGCTTTTCTCAGAGCGTTGTTTATTGATCAATAAACCTCCAGACTTTTGAATCTGAATGTTTGAAAGATGTCTTAATGTGACAGACGGTTACACAGCTTCTGCTACAACGCAACACACACCTTCAATAAAACACAACTTCTAACACAGCTCAGAGTAATACTGAGAAAACAGACCAATACTGTTCCTGGACCGCACCATCTGGCTAATAGGAATAATAACTGTTTGTGTGTACACGTGTGTGTAGGTGTGTGTGTTTGAACGGCTGAGGTATTGAAACTGTGTGTTAACAGGTTTTCAGAGTAGGTCAACAGCTGGTTTTACTCAGAAAACATCATTAACATCTTAATTAGTATCAATCAGCGTGACACAGGAGCTTCATTCAGAACGAGCTCACACACACACACACACACACACACACACACACACACACGTTTTCATAACGTATCAAAAATATGTTTCTGAATATAAGTGTTACATTAATGCTGCTAAAAGCGGCTCTAAGATTAATTAGAGGACCTTCTGAGCACGTGCTGAAACCTTTACAAGAGAGTGATGAACCTTTAGTAGGGATGGGTACCGAATTCGGTACTTTTAAAGGTACCGACCGAATTCTGTCGGTACTACCGAGTACCGACTCACGTAAAATCAAACGGTACCATGTTTCGGTACCTGAATGCATCCCTTTGACTGTGAGGGAGTGGAAGAGGAGGCGAGTTTCCATACTTTCGCCCTGTAATAGTTCAAGACTGACCGGGTGGACGTCTCTGCTCTCAGCTCTCTGCATCTGCGTGGGAGCGCGCCAAACGGAGCCTGCAGCTGACAGCCGCGCGCACTCACTGCGAGGCAGAACTGCAGGATTAAGTTTATTTTATACAGTCTATGGTTGAGACGGACTCTCTCGCTCCGACTACCTGCCCTGTTTATAACAGTTTCTGTGTGCGTGAATGCCCAACAAGTAAGTTGTGTGTCCTGTTATTATAAAGAGACGGAGAACTGATTTTCCCCTTCCGCAGGCATTCACATGTGTTCATTGATAAACTCCAGAAAGAGCAATGAGACGCCACGAGCACATGTCAGCTAATATATCTAATCACCTATATAATCCTGTTTCTGTTCATTTCATGTTAAATTAAATAAATATGTTAAATTAAACAAATAAACAACTTCATTTTTTTAAAATTAACATTTACTACCACATAAACACAAAAATACTGAAAATTGGTACCGTTAAGTACCGGTACCGATTCCCAGGTACCGGGTATCGGTACCGTATCGGTTCAAATGTGAAAGGTACCCATCCCTAACCTTTAGGCTCTGTTTTTATCACTCCATCACACTTCCTGCCCGCCACACACACTTGAACACACACCCTGTGTTTGTGCGTGGGACGGCTGTGTCATCAGAGTCAGATAGTCTTCCTCTCTCTATCTCCTCGTATCTCTGTGTGCAGATAAGCTAATGGACGTAATGGAGTTTGGCTGAAGCACAGTGAGTGGGTGAGTGGCTGTGTGTGTGTGTGTGTGTGTGTGTGTGTGTGTGTGTGTGTGTGTGAGAGAGAGTGTGTGTATGTGTGTTTGCAATGATGACATCGATCAAATTTTTAGTTACTCTTAATTTGGCCTGCATACAACAGACCAGGCAGAAATCAACCAATTAGCTGGTGTGTGTGTGTGTGTGTGTGTGTGTGTGTGTGTGTGTGTGTGTGTGTGTGTGTGTGTGTGTGTGTGTGTGTTCCTGCCATTTAGAGCAGACAGTGATTTTGTTAGTCCCGTGAACAGATGTTGTTCAGACCCTGAGGGAACAGAAACAAGCATGGAAAGTGCAGACGACCTTTTATGGTTCTCCTCAATGCCGTGAGTTAAAACAGGAGGTCTGAAGTTTTAACTCACAACAGCTACCAAACTTTAAATGTGAGCTTCATTTTAGCAGGGCCAAAATATAGAAAAGGAGCACAATGATAACAGAAGAGACAGAGACATGTTACGACATTCATAGTACAACATATCAGACTACGTTCAATAATCTTATTGATCCCATAATACGTTTTATGAGCCCCAAATGAAATCTAGTGGTCTGATACAAATTATCTTATCAACCTATTGTTTTTATCAAACATAAACATAAAAACAACAATAGTGGAGCACCTGTATAGCCAAGTAGCTGAGTCATGCACCCCATGTACAGAGGCTACAGTCATCGAAGAATCAACTGCATGTCATCCCCTGCTCTCCCATCTTTGTTTCTGACTCTGTCCGCTGTCCTGTCCTCTCAATAAATGCCATCACTACAAGCTAAATCGAAGAACTTCATTAAATTTCCTGAACTAATATGTATATGTTTAAAACTTAA